>NW_027118459.1:300000-582714 GCF_036417845.1 Apteryx mantelli
TAAGGGCAGATGAGCCGAGGCGAGGGTGGTGAAATGTCTGCAAAGGGCGGGCGGGGGGGCTCTGCAGCGGTGTGCGCGTGCCGGGGGCGGCCGCGCGCCCTGCTGCCCTCGGGGCGTCCAAAAAGCAGTACGGCACGGAAAGGGGGGCGCGCAGGCGCACGGCGGCCGGCCGCGCGCCCTGCTGCCCTCGGGGCGTCAAAAAAGCGGTACGGCACGATAAAGGGGGGCGCGCATGCGCACTGGGTTCCGCCGTGCTCACTGCTGCCACCCTGTGTCCAAAAATCGGTACTGCACCCTGTGGGGGGGGCGCGCGTGCGCACTGGGTTCCGCCGTGCTCACTGCTGCCACCCTGTGTCCAAAAAGCGGTACTGCACCCGGTGGGGGGGGCGCGCACGCGCACAGCGTTCCGCCGCGCTCACTGCTGCCACCCTGTGTCCAAAAAGCGGTACTGCACCCGGTGGGGGGGGCGCGCATGCGCAGACAGCCGGCGCGCACATGCTCAGTGCCGGTCGCCATGTTTGCTGCTGCTCTCCGCCGTTTCGGTAACGGGTAAGCGAATGGAGCGTGCTCGTCGCCCCTTCCCGGTGCTCTTGGAGCGGCCACGGGCTCGGGCAGCCTCGGGGCGCTCGCTGGGAGTCCCGGGCTGCCGCGGCGGGCTGCGGTTCGCACGCGTGAGCCGCCCGGCTGCAGCGCCGCGGCGCGAGCATGCCATTGCGGGTCTCGCCTCCCTTCGTGCTCCCCCCCGCCCCTCGGGCTCCCCGGCTCCCCCCCGCCCCTCGGGATTCCCCGCTCCACCCGCCCCTCGCGCTCCCCCCCGCTTCTCGGGCTCCCCTCGCGCTCCCCCCCACCCCCGCGCTCCCCCCTGCTTCTCGGGCTCCCCTCGCGCTCCCCCCCCGCTCCTCGGGCTCCCCCTGCTCCCCTCGCGCTCCGCCCCGCCCCTCGCGCTCCCCCCCGCCCCTCGCGCTCCCCCCCCGCTCCCCCTGCTCCCCTCGCGCTCCCCCTGCTCCCCTCGCGCTCCCCCTGCTCCCCTCGCGCTCCGCCCCGCCCCTCGGGCTCCCCCTGCTCCCCTCGCGCTCCCCCCCCGCTTCTCGGGCTCCCCTCGCGCTCCCCCCCGCTTCTCGGGCTCCCCCCTGCTTCTCAGGCTCCTCTCGGGCTCCCCTTGCTCCCCTCGCGCTCCGCCCCGCCCCTCGCGCTCCCCCTGGTCCCCTCGCGCTCCCCCCCCGCCCCCGCGCTCCCCCCCCGCTTCTCGGGCTCCCCTCGTGCTCCCCCCCGCTCCTCGGGCCCCCCTGCTCCCCTCACGCTCCCCCCCCGCCTCTCGCGCTCCCCTCGCACTCCGCCCCGCCCCTCGGGCTCCCCTCGCTCCCCCCCGCCCCTCGGGCTCCCTCTGCTCCCCTCCCGCTCCCCTCGCTCCCCCCCGCCCCTCCCGCTCCCCTCGCTCCCCCCCCCCGCGCTGTCCGAGCCGGCACGTGCGCGGTGCTCAAGCGTCACTGCCGCCGCAGTCCGTTGGCGAGCGGCGCATGCGCAGCGGCGGGGAAGCAAGATGGCGGCGAGCAGGGAGGGCGTTTTCGCTCGGCGGCGGCGGCGGGTGAGTGCGGAGGTGGCGTGGAGTGAAGGATGTGGGGCCCCCGGGTGAGGCGAACGCATAGGTTCGGGGGGCGTCGGGCTGCATCCTGCCCGCTGCGGCCGTCGCTGCGTGGAGGCGGCGGTGCGGGGCGAGTGGGGGGGCGGGCTGGGACCCGGCGCCGCGCCGGGAGCGCGGGTGTGACTTTGCGTTTTGCGTGCGCGGCGTTTAGGGCGCCAGTTCGTTGGCAGCGCGGGCCGGGGCACGCGCTCGCCCCTGCGGAGGCGGCGCGGCGGAGCGGAGCGGGGGGGCAGGCGGGCCCCGGAGCAGGGTTGCGGCGCGGCGTCGGCCCTGTAGTGTTTCCAAACGGCTTACCCCGTAACGTACGATGCAAAGCGGTGTATTAAGACCTTTCCTTTGAGGGAAAGAAGGAAAAAGAAAGAAAGGGGGGAAAGAAAAAAAAAAAAACCACGGGAAAGAGAAAAAGAACGCGTGTAAATCGAAGTGTTTTGTTGGAAGCGAAATGCAATTTTCTGTCTTTGTTACAGAGGCGGAACCGACAATAGCAAATGCTGACAAAGAGCAAAGCCGGACGAGCGAGCGGTTTTTTGCGTTTACTCCCGAAGGGGCGGGCTGAAAGGAGGAAGCAAAAATGCAGCAGCGGACCCTCGATCTCCCCAGAAGCTGCGACAGTAGGAGGCGTTCTGGCCCGGGTAACCAAGGTAACTCTTGATGCGGAACGTTCGTTCTTTCGGCCTCCCTCCCGGAGGCAGCGCTGAGGACTAAGCGACCCGTTGCTGCCCTGCGCCTCTTGTTAACCGTAGCTGCCTTAGTTTTGCTTCGGTCGTTTGTATTTTGTTTTGTTATCGTACACGCGTACGTAGAAAAGGAAAGATAGGATATTTAATTTTTAGATTCGTTGCCACGGCTGAAGCTGAAGAGACAGAAAAACGTAAGCGAGCCGAAGTAATAAAATTAAAGGGAACCGAGCGAGAGCCGTCTCCGTCGCCCCGAAAGGGAAAGCCCGTTCCTCCCGGTGAGGAAGGTTCGCCGGTAATAGCGATCGGAATAACAGATGAGCGACATCTAACGGAAGGTGCGTACGCGTTACGGAAAGGACGCTGCGTCCATCCGTTTCCGTGCGCGTGACTCTCTGCATCTGTGAAGCGTCGTGCTTTAAGAGCTCCAAGACGGCAAATTCCCGTCTTCGGGGAACGGCGGTCAGGTGGCCAGAGAGAGAGGGAGAGGCAAGCGTGCGAATTGTAAAACGAAGAGGAAGGCTCATTTAGCGCGACCCCAGGTTAATTGCCTGGCAATGGTCTTTGGGGCAGCAGGAAGACGGCAGCTCGAAGAAAAGGTAAAGCCTTGCGGAATTAGGACTCCTTCCTTCTCGTGTAGTAGATCCGCTTTTGTGCTTAGAAACAACTTTGGATTGTTAATTTCTGCTGAGCTTTGAATACGTCACGTCACGGACTCTTAGGCGACACGGGGGAGTTCAGCTGCGCAGCCTGCCAGAGGAACGTCGCCCACGAGGCCTCGCTAGCCTTGAGGAGCTGTAGGCGCCGATGCACGTGGCTCGTTCTGTCGGGCGCGCAGAGGTTTGCTTTGGCTGCCGAAATTTCAGCTTGGCTTTGCGCCCTGTAGCGGTGGTATTTTTGTATTTCTAAATTGTGTTAATGCTAGGCGTTCGGCACATCGGGGAACGACTGTGTGCTGCCGTGAAGAACTGCAGGCTCCCGCCCTCAGCCCTTTCTCGGCAAGTTATCGGGTGTCGAGAGCGGCCGGGAGACTCCGAATGCCGGCGGAAAGGTTCTCTGCCCGCTCCTGACGAGGAGCCTTCGGCCGCGGGAAGGTCGGCGGCGTCCTTCCCGGACTCGTGAGTAATAAGCCGCGGTTCGCGGGCCGGCAGGGCAGGGGAGGGGAGGGGAGGGGGGGGGGGGAATAGCGCCTGGTAGCCCGGCGGCTCCGGCGTCGCCGTTGCTAGCGGGGCCCCGAGGTCCATGTGAAGCCTCAGCTGCCTGTCGGGAGCTTTGTTTTGGTGTGTTTACCTGGCAAAAGCAGCGAGGGAGGCCTCAAAGAAGAATTTTCGTGCCTAGGTGGGTAAGCTGCGACCCCAGCTGTCTTTGCCTTGCTTTGCCGCTTAGTGTCGTAACGGCGACTTGGGAGCCCGCGATAAAAACCGTTCCGGGGCCGAAGGGAGGCCCTGCGTTTGCCCCGCTTGGGAAACCGTCGTTAAAGCTTGGGGGGGGGGGGGGGCCGAGCTCCGAAAGGAGACTCTGCCGGTGACCTCGGTGGTCCGATTCGTTTGCAGGCTGACGTTCCGAGGGCCGGCGAGCGGAAGAGGAGCAGCTCAGCCCGTTCGGTTGATTTCGGCGATCCTGTTTTAAGGAAGCGCGTAAGTGCAGACGGGGTCTGGGAGGCTTTTCGCCCGAGACGGGAAAGAGCGAGGAAGACTGGAGAGCGTGGAAAAACTAGGTGCCGCGGGTACTGAAGCTGTTAAGGGCTGAGAGAATTTGGGCTTAAGCATCTGAAAGGGGCTGCTAACGCGCAAGGAGCGGTAAAATACCATCGCTGGACAGCAGGCTCCTTTCCGGCCCTCCGTCCCCCTCTGCAGCCTTCTCATTCTGTTTGTTTCTGTTCCTCTTTTCTGGCTGGGCTGTGCAGCGATCCCGGAAGGACGTGTCTTTTGAGGTGTGCCTTTGCGAAGGTGGTTCGGCTGCCTGGGGGGATGGATCAAAGCCTTTGAGGCTCCCTCCGATCTGTTTCATTTCCTTTTGAATTTCTTCCTTTCTTTGCTTTCTCCTAGGGCGTCTGTCAGCTAACGAGTAAAGAAGATGGAACGGCCTGTCCGCAGAGGAGAACTGACGCACGGTAAACGTGAATACGCTAGACCTCCGCTACGTCACGGGCGTTTGTTTACGTCCGTGCGTTCCAATCTCTAGTTGCGCATTCGGGACGCGGCATCTGCCCGCTATCCGACTCCTCCGTGTAGCGTAGAAGGCGCTGTACAGCTGCCGGTCTCTACGGGAGGTTGTTAGTGAGAAGGAGAACGGTGTATTCCAGCTCGCGACCGCCAAACGGGCTCCTTTAGGTCCGCTTTCAGACTTGGGGCCTACTTCATCGGTCCGCTTGGACGTGGTTTCTTGGGGGGAACGCTAGTGCTTTCCCTGTGCTTTTCCTGCGTCGAAACCGGTAGTTTATAGGCCAGAGCGGTTATGCCGTACCTTCCTTTGAGAGGCGTTTCGTCCGCGTCTCGGGCTTCGGGGAAAATCAATTGGACGGAATTGCCGAAGGCGCGCCTTGAAATAGGCGGTAAATCTAGAAGCGTGTCTGAATCGCGAGGGGCTCGTAACTTGGTCTTTGTCCTCAACGTCTGCTTTTCTTTCGCTCTTATTGCAGGCTTCCCTCCAACGATCGGCGTCGCTGCGGCGTCTCGTGTTTCACGGGCAGCGGTCTCTGCTCAGTAAGGACGTGAGAACTCCTGCGCTCCCGGAGAGCCCGGGATCCCTGCTCCGGGCTGGTCATTTTAGGCCTTTGTGCGGAGCGTTCTTTCTAGCTACGCGCCCCGCGTGAGCCTCTCCTTCGGCCGTTTTCCCAAGGCGGCGGAAACGCTTCTGGGAAACGCCGTCGTTGCCGAAACGTTTCGCTGTGTCCTTGCCGGTAGGGGATACCGTGAGAGCGGGCAGAGGCGGCCGACGTCTGTGCGAGGAAAGAAGCGTGGCGCAAAGAAGGGACCTCTTTGGCCCGCCTGGTCCGCTTTAGAGAGTTTTCTTTTGGACCCGAAGATCGGGTCTGCGAGTGCCGCGCTCAGCGCACGCGTTTGTTCCCCCCCCCCCCCGTTCTTTTAGCAAGACCGTGCGTGTCCTCGAGCTGTTTGTCCCGAGGGGGGAGTCGCTGCGGGAATTGCTGGGGAGGCCCTGACGGCGGGACGTGAAAAAGACGCCTTTGACCGCGTGCGTGCGGCCGAAGGAACGTCAGCCCAAGAATCCGAAGAAGACATGCCGCGTGCCAGCATCTCGTACCGTTTAATAATAAAAACCGAGCAGTCTGTCAAGCAAATAGCGCGGCTTGCTTTGGGCTGTTTATTTTGTTTAACGATCAGTAAAGGCGAGAGGTCGAAAGTTCTAAAGAAGAACGGCTGCTTCTTGGAACGCTTGCAAATTGTCCCGTTAAGTAGGTGGGTGGTTTTTTTGTTTTCGTTTTGTTTTTTTAAGTGCAGCCTCTGACTCTTTTTTGTCTGTGGAGTATTTTGCAACGATGTTCAAAGGAAAGCGCTGTTACTGAAGCCTCTAGGAGCAGCGGCTCGAGCACGACACGCGGCGACGCTGCGCCTCGCAGCAGGCGCTGTAAATAAGGGCAGATGAGCCGAGGCGAGGGTGGTGAAATGTCTGCAAAGGGCGGGCGGGGGGGCTCTGCAGCGGTGTGCGCGTGCCGGGGGCGGCCGCGCGCCCTGCTGCCCTCGGGGCGTCCAAAAAGCGGTACGGCACGATAAAGGGGGGCGCGCATGCGCACTGGGTTCCGCCGTGCTCACTGCTGCCACCCTGTGTCCAAAAATCGGTACTGCAACCTGTGGGGGGGCGCGCACGCGCACAGCGTTCCGCCGCGCTCACTGCTGCCACCCTGTGTCCAAAAATCGGTACTGCACCCTGTGGGGGGGGCGCGCGTGCGCACAGCGTTCCGCCGCGCTCACTGCTGCCACCCTGTGTCCAAAAATCGGTACTGCACCCTGTGGGGGGGGCGCGCACGCGCACAGCGTTCCGCCGCGCTCACTGCTGCCACCCTGTGTCCAAAAAGCGGTACTGCACCCGGTGGGGGGGGCGCGCACGCGCACAGCGTTCCGCCGCGCTCACTGCTGCCACCCTGTGTCCAAAAAGCGGTACTGCACCCGGTGGGGGGGGCGCGCATGCGCAGACAGCCGGCGCGCACATGCTCAGTGCCGGTCGCCATGTTTGCTGCTGCTCTCCGCCGTTTCGGTAACGGGTAAGCGAATGGAGCGTGCTCGTCGCCCCTTCCCGGTGCTCTTGGAGCGGCCACGGGCTCGGGCAGCCTCGGGGCGCTCGCTGGGAGTCCCGGGCTGCCGCGGCGGGCTGCGGTTCGCACGCGTGAGCCGCCCGGCTGCAGCGCCGCGGCGCGAGCATGCCATTGCGGGTCTCGCCTCCCTTCGTGCTCCCCCCCGCCCCTCGGGCTCCCCGGCTCCCCCCCGCCCCTCGGGATTCCCCGCTCCACCCGCCCCTCGCGCTCCCCCCCGCTTCTCGGGCTCCCCTCGCGCTCCCCCCCACCACCGCGCTCCCCCCTGCTTCTCGGGCTCCCCTCGCGCTCCCCCCCCGCTCCTCGGGCTCCCCCTGCTCCCCTCGCGCTCCCCCCCGCTTCTCGGGCTCCCCTCGCGCTCCCCCTGCTCCCCTCGCGCTCCCCCTGCTCCCCTCGCGCTCCCCCTGCTCCCCTCGCGCTCCGCCCCGCCCCTCGGGCTCCCCCCCGCTTCTCGGGCTCCCCTCGCGCTCCCCCCCGCTTCTCGGGCTCCCCCCTGCTTCTCAGGCTCTTCTCACGCTCCCCCCCGCTCCTCGGGCTCCCCTTGCTCCCCTCGCGCTCTGCCCCGCCCCTCGCACTCCCCCTGCTCCCCTCGCGCTCCCCCCCGCTTCTCGGGCTCCCCCCTGCTTCTCAGGCTCCTCTCGGGCTCCCCTTGCTCCCCTCGCGCTCCGCCCCGCCCCTCGCGCTCCCCCTGGTCCCCTCGCGCTCCCCCCCGCCCCCGCGCTCCCCCCCCGCTTCTCGGGCTCCCCCCCCGCTTCTCGGGCTCCCCTCGTGCTCCCCCCCGCTCCTCGGGCCCCCCTGCTCCCCTCACGCTCCCCCCCCGCCTCTCGCGCTCCCCTCGCACTCCCCCCCGCCCCTCGGGCTCCCCTCGCTCCCCCCCGCCCCTCGGGCTCCCTCTGCTCCCCTCCCGCTCCCCTCGCTCCCCCCCGCCCCTCCCGCTCCCCTCGCTCCCCCCCCCCGCGCTGTCCGAGCCGGCACGTGCGCGGTGCTCAAGCGTCACTGCCGCCGCAGTCCGTTGGCGAGCGGCGCATGCGCAGCGGCGGGGAAGCAAGATGGCGGCGAGCAGGGAGGGCGTTTTCGCTCGGCGGCGGCGGCGGGTGAGTGCGGAGGTGGCGTGGAGTGAAGGATGTGGGGCCCCCGGGTGAGGCGAACGCATAGGTTCGGGGGGCGTCGGGCTGCATCCTGCCCGCTGCGGCCGTCGCTGCGTGGAGGCGGCGGTGCGGGGCGAGTGGGGGGGCGGGCTGGGACCCGGCGCCGCGCCGGGAGCGCGGGTGTGACTTTGCGTTTTGCGTGCGCGGCGTTTAGGGCGCCAGTTCGTTGGCAGCGCGGGCCGGGGCACGCGCTCGCCCCTGCGGAGGCGGCGCGGCGGAGCGGAGCGGGGGGGCAGGCGGGCCCCGGAGCAGGGTTGCGGCGCGGCGTCGGCCCTGTAGTGTTTCCAAACGGCTTACCCCGTAACGTACGATGCAAAGCGGTGTATTAAGACCTTTCCTTTGAGGGAAAGAAGGAAAAAGAAAGAAAGGGGGGAAAGAAAAAAAAAAAAACCACGGGAAAGAGAAAAAGAACGCGTGTAAATCGAAGTGTTTTGTTGGAAGCGAAATGCAATTTTCTGTCTTTGTTACAGAGGCGGAACCGACAATAGCAAATGCTGACAAAGAGCAAAGCCGGACGAGCGAGCGGTTTTTTGCGCTTACTCCCGAAGGGGCGGGCTGAAAGGAGGAAGCAAAAATGCAGCAGCGGACCCTCGATCTCCCCAGAAGCTGCGACAGTAGGAGGCGTTCTGGCCCGGGTAACCAAGGTAACTCTTGATGCGGAACGTTCGTTCTTTCGGCCTCCCTCCCGGAGGCAGCGCTGAGGACTAAGCGACCCGTTGCTGCCCTGCGCCTCTTGTTAACCGTAGCTGCCTTAGTTTTGCTTCGGTCGTTTGTATTTTGTTTTGTTATCGTACACGCGTACGTAGAAAAGGAAAGATAGGATATTTAATTTTTAGATTCGTTGCCACGGCTGAAGCTGAAGAGACAGAAAAACGTAAGCGAGCCGAAGTAATAAAATTAAAGGGAACCGAGCGAGAGCCGTCTCCGTCGCCCCGAAAGGGAAAGCCCGTTCCTCCCGGTGAGGAAGGTTCGCCGGTAATAGCGATCGGAATAACAGATGAGCGACATCTAACGGAAGGTGCGTACGCGTTACGGAAAGGACGCTGCGTCCATCCGTTTCCGTGCGCGTGACTCTCTGCATCTGTGAAGCGTCGTGCTTTAAGAGCTCCAAGACGGCAAATTCCCGTCTTCGGGGAACGGCGGTCAGGTGGCCAGAGAGAGAGGGAGAGGCAAGCGTGCGAATTGTAAAACGAAGAGGAAGGCTCATTTAGCGCGACCCCAGGTTAATTGCCTGGCAATGGTCTTTGGGGCAGCAGGAAGACGGCAGCTCGAAGAAAAGGTAAAGCCTTGCGGAATTAGGACTCCTTCCTTCTCGTGTAGTAGATCCGCTTTTGTGCTTAGAAACAACTTTGGATTGTTAATTTCTGCTGAGCTTTGAATACGTCACGTCACGGACTCTTAGGCGACACGGGGGAGTTCAGCTGCGCAGCCTGCCAGAGGAACGTCGCCCACGAGGCCTCGCTAGCCTTGAGGAGCTGTAGGCGCCGATGCACGTGGCTCGTTCTGTCGGGCGCGCAGAGGTTTGCTTTGGCTGCCGAAATTTCAGCTTGGCTTTGCGCCCTGTAGCGGTGGTATTTTTGTATTTCTAAATTGTGTTAATGCTAGGCGTTCGGCACATCGGGGAACGACTGTGTGCTGCCGTGAAGAACTGCAGGCTCCCGCCCTCAGCCCTTTCTCGGCAAGTTATCGGGTGTCGAGAGCGGCCGGGAGACTCCGAATGCCGGCGGAAAGGTTCTCTGCCCGCTCCTGACGAGGAGCCTTCGGCCGCAGGAAGGTCGGCGGCGTCCTTCCCGGACTCGTGAGTAATAAGCCGCGGTTCGCGGGCCGGCAGGGCAGGGGAGGGGAGGGGAGGGGGGGGGGGGGAATAGCGCCTGGTAGCCCGGCGGCTCCGGCGTCGCCGTTGCTAGCGGGGCCCCGAGGTCCATGTGAAGCCTCAGCTGCCTGTCGGGAGCTTTGTTTTGGTGTGTTTACCTGGCAAAAGCAGCGAGGGAGGCCTCAAAGAAGAATTTTCGTGCCTAGGTGGGTAAGCTGCGACCCCAGCTGTCTTTGCCTTGCTTTGCCGCTTAGTGTCGTAACGGCGACTTGGGAGCCCGCGATAAAAACCGTTCCGGGGCCGAAGGGAGGCCCTGCGTTTGCCCCGCTTGGGAAACCGTCGTTAAAGCTTGGGGGGGGGGGGGGGGGGCCGAGCTCCGAAAGGAGACTCTGCCGGTGACCTCGGTGGTCCGATTCGTTTGCAGGCTGACGTTCCGAGGGCCGGCGAGCGGAAGAGGAGCAGCTCAGCCCGTTCGGTTGATTTCGGCGATCCTGTTTTAAGGAAGCGCGTAAGTGCAGACGGGGTCTGGGAGGCTTTTCGCCCGAGACGGGAAAGAGCGAGGAAGACTGGAGAGCGTGGAAAAACTAGGTGCCGCGGGTACTGAAGCTGTTAAGGGCTGAGAGAATTTGGGCTTAAGCATCTGAAAGGGGCTGCTAACGCGCAAGGAGCGGTAAAATACCATCGCTGGACAGCAGGCTCCTTTCCGGCCCTCCGTCCCCCTCTGCAGCCTTCTCATTCTGTTTGTTTCTGTTCCTCTTTTCTGGCTGGGCTGTGCAGCGATCCCGGAAGGACGTGTCTTTTGAGGTGTGCCTTTGCGAAGGTGGTTCGGCTGCCTGGGGGGATGGATCAAAGCCTTTGAGGCTCCCTCCGATCTGTTTCATTTCCTTTTGAATTTCTTCCTTTCTTTGCTTTCTCCTAGGGCGTCTGTCAGCTAACGAGTAAAGAAGATGGAACGGCCTGTCCGCAGAGGAGAACTGACGCACGGTAAACGTGAATACGCTAGACCTCCGCTACGTCACGGGCGTTTGTTTACGTCCGTGCGTTCCAATCTCTAGTTGCGCATTCGGGACGCGGCATCTGCCCGCTATCCGACTCCTCCGTGTAGCGTAGAAGGCGCTGTACAGCTGCCGGTCTCTACGGGAGGTTGTTAGTGAGAAGGAGAACGGTGTATTCCAGCTCGCGACCGCCAAACGGGCTCCTTTAGGTCCGCTTTCAGACTTGGGGCCTACTTCATCGGTCCGCTTGGACGTGGTTTCTTGGGGGGAACGCTAGTGCTTTCCCTGTGCTTTTCCTGCGTCGAAACCGGTAGTTTATAGGCCAGAGCGGTTATGCCGTACCTTCCTTTGAGAGGCGTTTCGTCCGCGTCTCGGGCTTCGGGGAAAATCAATTGGACGGAATTGCCGAAGGCGCGCCTTGAAATAGGCGGTAAATCTAGAAGCGTGTCTGAATCGCGAGGGGCTCGTAACTTGGTCTTTGTCCTCAACGTCTGCTTTTCTTTCGCTCTTATTGCAGGCTTCCCTCCAACGATCGGCGTCGCTGCGGCGTCTCGTGTTTCACGGGCAGCGGTCTCTGCTCAGTAAGGACGTGAGAACTCCTGCGCTCCCGGAGAGCCCGGGATCCCTGCTCCGGGCTGGTCATTTTAGGCCTTTGTGCGGAGCGTTCTTTCTAGCTACGCGCCCCGCGTGAGCCTCTCCTTCGGCCGTTTTCCCAAGGCGGCGGAAACGCTTCTGGGAAACGCCGTCGTTGCCGAAACGTTTCGCTGTGTCCTTGCCGGTAGGGGATACCGTGAGAGCGGGCAGAGGCGGCCGACGTCTGTGCGAGGAAAGAAGCGTGGCGCAAAGAAGGGACCTCTTTGGCCCGCCTGGTCCGCTTTAGAGAGTTTTCTTTTGGACCCGAAGATCGGGTCTGCGAGTGCCGCGCTCAGCGCACGCGTTTGTTCCCCCCCCCCCCCGTTCTTTTAGCAAGACCGTGCGTGTCCTCGAGCTGTTTGTCCCGAGGGGGGAGTCGCTGCAGGAATTGCTGGGGAGGCCCTGACGGCGGGACGTGAAAAAGACGCCTTTGACCGCGTGCGTGCGGCCGAAGGAACGTCAGCCCAAGAATCCGAAGAAGACATGCCGCGTGCCAGCATCTCGTACCGTTTAATAATAAAAACCGAGCAGTCTGTCAAGCAAATAGCGCGGCTTGCTTTGGGCTGTTTATTTTGTTTAACGATCAGTAAAGGCGAGAGGTCGAAAGTCCTAAAGAAGAACGGCTGCTTCTTGGAACGCTTGCAAATTGTCCCGTTAAGTAGGTGGGTGGTTTTTTTGTTTTCGTTTTGTTTTTTTAAGTGCAGCCTCTGACTCTTTTTTGTCTGTGGAGTATTTTGCAACGATGTTCAAAGGAAAGCGCTGTTACTGAAGCCTCTAGGAGCAGCGGCTCGAGCACGACACGCGGCGACGCTGCGCCTCGCAGCAGGCGCTGTAAATAAGGGCAGATGAGCCGAGGCGAGGGTGGTGAAATGTCTGCAAAGGGCGGGCGGGGGGGCTCTGCAGCGGTGTGCGCGTGCCGGGGGCGGCCGCGCGCCCTGCTGCCCTCGGGGCGTCCAAAAAGCAGTACGGCACGGAAAGGGGGGCGCGCATGCGCACTGGGTTCCTCCGTGCTCACTGCTGCCACCCTGTGTCCAAAAAGCGGTACTGCACCCTGTGGGGGGGGGCGCGCATGCTCAGTGCCGGTCGCCATGTTTGCTGCTGCTCTCCGCCGTTTCGGTAACGGGTAAGCGAATGGAGCGTGCTCGTCGCCCCTTCCCGGTGCTCTTGGAGCGGCCACGGGCTCGGGCAGCCTCGGGGCGCTCGCTGGGAGTCCCGGGCTGCCGCGGCGGGCTGCGGTTCGCACGCGTGAGCCGCCCGGCTGCAGCGGCGCGGCGCGAGCATGCCATTGCGGGTCTCGCCTCCCTTCGTGCTCCCCCCCGCCCCTCGGGCTCCCCCGGCTCCCCCCCGCCCCTCGGGATTCCCCGCTCCACCCGCCCCTCGCGCTCCCCCCCGCTTCTCGGGCTCCCTTCGCGCTCCCCCCCCGCCCCCGCGCTCCCCCCCGTTTCTCGGGCTCCCTTCGCGCTCCTCCTCCGCCCCCGCGCTCCCCCCCGTTTCTCGGGCTCCCCTCGCGCTCCCTACTCGCTCCTCGGGCTCCCCCTGCTCCCCTCGCGCTCCCCCTGCTCCCCTCGCGCTCCGCCCCGCCCCTCGGGCTCCCCCTGCTCCCCTCGCGCTCCCCCTGCTCCCCTCGCGCTCCCCTCGCGCTCCCCCTGCTCCTCTCGCGCTCCCCCCCGCGCCTCGCGCTCCCCCCCGCTTCTCGGGCTCCCCTCGCGCTCCCCCCCGCTTCTCGGGCTCCCGTCGCGCTCCCCCCCCCTCCTCGCGCTCCCCCTGCTCCCCTCGCGCTCCCCCCCCGCGCCTCGCGCTCCCCACGCTTCTCGGGCTCCTCTCGCCCTCCCCCCCCTCTCCTCGCGCTCCCCCTGCTCCCCTCGCGCTCCGCCCCGCCCCTCGGGCTCCCCCTGCTCCCCTCGCGCTCCGCCCCGCCCCTCGGGCTCCCCCTGCTCCCCTCGCGCTCCCCCCCGCCCCTCGCGCTCCCCCCCGCTTCTCGGGCTGCCCCCCGCTTCTCGGGCTCCCCTCGCGCTCCCCCCCGCTTCTCGGGCTCCCCTCGCGCTCCCCCCCCTCCTCGGGCTCCCCCTGCTCCCCTCGCGCTCCGCCCCGCCCCTCGCGCTCCTCCTGCTCCCCTCGCGCTCCCCCCCGCTTCTCGGGCTCCGCCCCGCTTCTCGCGCTCCCCCCTGCTTCTCAGGCTCCTCTCGCGCTCTCCCCCGCTCCTCGGGCTCCCCTTGCTCCCGTCGCGCTCCGCCCCGCCCCTCGCGCTCCCCCTGGTCCCCTCGCGCTCCCCCCTGCTTCTCGGGCTCCCCCTGGTCCCCTCGCGCTCCCCCTGGTCCCCTCGCGCTCCCCCTGGTCCCCTCGCGCTCCCCCTGCTCCCCTCGCGCTCCCCCTGCTCCCCCCCGCTTCTCGGGCTGCCCCCCGCTTCTCGGGCTTCCCTCGCGCTCCCCCCGCCCCTCGCGCTCCCCCCGCTTCTCGGGCTGCCCCCCGTTTCTCAGGCTCCCCTCGCGCTCCCCCCTGCTTCTCGGGCTCCCCTCGCGCTCCCCCCCCCCTCCTCGGGCTCCCCCTGCTCCCCTCGCTCTCCGCCCCGCCCCTCGCGCTCCTCCTGCTCCCCTCGCGCTCCCCCCCGCTTCTCGGGCTCCCCCCTGCTTCTCAGGCTCCTCTCGCGCTCTCCCCCGCTCCTCGGGCTCCCCTTGCTCCCCTCGCGCTCCGCCCCGCCCCTCGCACTCCCCCTGGTCCCCTCGCGCTCCCCCCTGCTTCTCGGGCTCCTCTCGGGCTCCCCTTGCTCCCCTCGCGCTCCGCCCCGCCCCTCGCGCTCCCCCTGGTCCCCTCGCGCTCCCCCCTGCCCTCGCGCTCCCCCCCTGCTTCTCGGGCTCCCCTCGCGCTTCCCCCGCTCCTCGGGCTCCCCCTGCTCCCCTCACGCTCCCCCCCGCTTCTCGGGCTCCCCTCGCGCTCCGCCCCGCCCCTCGGGCTCCCCCTGCTCCCCTCGCGCTCCCCCTGCTCCTCGGGCTCCCCCTGCTCCCCTCGCGCTCCCCCTGCTCCTCTCGCGCTCCCCCCCGCGCCTCGCGCTCCCCCCCCCCTCCTCGGGCTCCCCCTGCTCCCCTCGCTCTCCGCCCCGCCCCTCGCGCTCCTCCTGCTCCCCTCGCGCTCCCCCCCGCTTCTCGGGCTCCCCCCTGCTTCTCAGGCTCCTCTCGCGCTCTCCCCCGCTCCTCGGGCTCCTCTCGGGCTCCCCTTGCTCCCCTCGCGCTCCCCCTGGTCCCCTCGCGCTCCCCCCTGCCCTCGCGCTCCCCCCCTGCTTCTCGGGCTCCCCTCGCGCTTCCCCCGCTCCTCGGGCTCCCCCTGCTCCCCTCACGCTCCCCCCCGCTTCTCGGGCTCCCCTCGCGCTCCGCCCCGCCCCTCGCGCTCCCCCTGCTCTCCTCGCGCTCCGCCCCGCCCCTCGGGCTCCCCCTGCTCCCCTCGCGCTCCCCCTGCTCCCCTCGCGCTCCCCCCTGCTTCTCGGGCTCCCCTCGCGCTCCCCGCGCTCCCCTCGCACTCCGCCCCGCCCCTCGGGCTCCCCTCGCTCCCCCCCGCCCCTCGGGCTCCCTCTGCTCCCCTCCCGCTCCCCCCCGCCCCTCCCGCTCCCCTCGCTCCCCCACGCCCCTCCCGCTCCACTCGCTCCCCCCCCCCGCGCTGTCCGAGCCGGCACGTGCGCGGTGCTCAAGCGCCACTGCCGCCGCAGTCCGTTGGCGAGCGGCGCATGCGCGGCGGCGGGGAAGCAAGATGGCGGCGAGCAGGGAGGGCGTTTTCGCTCGGCGGCGGCGGCGGGTGAGTGCGGAGGTGGCGTGGAGTGAAGGATGTGGGGCCCCCGGGTGAGGCGAACGCATAGGTTCGGGGGGCGTCGGGCTGCATCCTGCCCGCTGCGGCCGTCGCTGCGTGGAGGCGGCGGTGCGGGGCGAGTGGGGGGGCGGGCTGGGACCCGGCGCCGCGCCGGGAGCGCGGGTGTGACTTTGCGTTTTGCGTGCGCGGCGTTTAGGGCGCCAGTTCGTTGGCAGCGCGGGCCGGGGCACGCGCTCGCCCCTGCGGAGGCGGCGCGGCGGAGCGGAGCGGGGGGGCAGGCGGGCCCCGGAGCAGGGTTGCGGCGCGGCGTCGGCCCTGTAGTGCTTCCAAATGGCTTACCCCGTAACGTACGATGCAAAGCAGTGTATTAAGACCTTTCCTTTGAGAGAAAGAAGGAAAAAGAAAGAAAGGGGGGAAAGAAAAAAAAAAAAAAACACGTGTTACATTATATTGATTAGAATAGGTTATACTTGGTAGACAAGATGAAGGTATAATTGTAGGTGTTGGGTACAGTACAATCTGATGAAGTGGGTACAGTACAATCTGATGAAGTGGGTACAGTACAATCTGATGAAGTGGGTACAGTACAATCTGATGAAGTGGGTACAGCACAATCTGATGAACTAGGTAAATGATAAGCAAATCTTGGCAACAGTAACTGAAGAAACTATAAATGGGAAACAATCATGTAGCTTAGCAATTCTGTTGATTATGTTACGTAACCGAACACTATAAATATTAACCAAGTTAAACGGGGATTTGGGATTCTCAGCTTTGGACATGAGTCCCTGAGACCCCGGGCCCCGAATAAAGCACCGCATATAACTGCTTTCGTAGTTATGTGTTTCTTTACGGGCAACAGTTTTCTGGCGACCCAGATGGGACTTCGGGAGTAGTGTTGACGGTTCGCTTTCCGATTTTGCTCCGTGCCGGCACCGAGGAATTCTCGGGGAGCCATCGGCTGCGCCCGCTCTGCGCTGCTCCTGACGTCCCAAAGTGGTAAGCCCGAAGGTGCTTTATTGTAATATTTGGTCGGGTGCCTGCCTAATAAGACGTGACGGCGATTCACGCAAGGTTGGGCTAACGAGCTCGAGGTCTGGTCTGTGGAAGCCTAGGCGCTGGCCGTCAGACGGAGCGAAAGCCCCGCAGGTCCAGCACTCACGGACATACGTGGCTGTCTTGTGAGTTTGGTTTGGTCTTTTGTTTCCCATCAGAGGCTATCTTTCCGTTTTCTACCCCGTAGATTTAGTGTGTGTGTGTGGAGTGAGTGTGTAAGACCATGGTAATACCGGATAATTCTCCGTTAGGATGTTTATTAAAGCATTGGAAAAGTGCGGGATATTTTCAGAGTATGAGTAAAAGTCGATTTATAGATTATTGTACGAATTGGTGGCCACAATATGAGTATGATGGACCCCGGTGGCCTGAACACGGAAGTTTAGATCCGGGTGTTATAGGTCCATTAATGAGATATTGTTAAGAACTTGAAAAATGGGATGAAGAACCATATGTTGATCTATTTTATGATATACGTAATCATCCAGATATGCAGAGAGAATGTGGAATGTTGTTGGTACATCCCGAAAAAAAGATAAAACAAAACGTGGAGGATGTGTAGGTAATAAGAAGTGTATGACTTGTTTGGCAATACAAAATTCAATAAGAGAGCCAGAGGAGGTATCACTTTTAGCATCACCGACGGCCCCTGTGATGTCCAATATAGATGCAGGGGACGATAGTGATACTGATAGTATTAAGGCGGTAAAACCGTCAGAATCAATTAATACTGGAGCGATCCAGATTAAGTTAACACCGAAGGGTTCGCCAGGGCATTCATCATGCCCAAGACAAGCGCAACGAACCCCAATTGCACAGAGAACAAGACAAGGGAGGAAGGAACAAGAGCAAAACAGTAAAGTATTATTAGCCCCTTTACGAGAGGCAATTTCGGGGACTGATAAAGTATATGGGAAAGTTCCTTTTTCCCCAGGAGATTTAGTAATTTGGAAGCAATCAGCTGGAAAGTGTACAATAATAGGGGAAAAAAAAAAAAAAAAAACAAACCACAAAGAGAAATCAGGCAGGATTATTAGCAATGTTACAACGAGTAAATCAAGGAATAAGAGGCAGAAGTAGAGGACGAGGTCGAGGAGGATACAGGGTAGGAGGCATGCGGGGAATACCTCAAAATCAGCTAGGGATAAATCAGTGTGCGTTTTGCAGACAACAGGGACATTGGAAAAATGAGTGCCCAGTGAAAATGAATTTGGCCCAGCAGACTTCAGTAGGAGGAACAGCAATGGCAGAAACAATGATGTTAGGACATTTGGGGCAACATAGTAGCTGACTAAGTGATGGATTAAAAGTGACAACAGAAATTGATGGGGAAGAGAAACAATTATTGGTAGATACTGGGGCAACTTATTCTGTTTTAAATACTTGTTTAGGAAAGATAGGAGATACGATGATAACTGTGGTAGGAGCTACAGGAAAAACAGAGCAACGGCCCTTTCTGCGGCCATTGCATCTAAATTTTAGGGGTAAAGAATTAGATCATGAATTTCTCTATGTACCGGATTGTCCTACATCTTTGTTAGGACGAGATTTATTGTCAAGATTTAATGCTAAAATAATATTTGAAAATGGAAAAGCTAAGTTGCAGATACCTGAGGAAGAAATAGCTAGAACATTTATAGTAAAAGAAATAGCTAATACAACAATACCAATAGAGGTAGAAAACGCTGTAGTACCATGGGTATGGGAGACACAAGTACCGGGATTAGCGAAAGCAGCAAAACCTGTCATAGTAGAATTGAAAGAAGGTGTCCAACCGGTAAGAGTTAGACAATATCCTATACAGTTAGAAGCTAGGAAAGGGGTAGCACCATTAATTGCAAAATTTTTGATGCACAATGTGTTAGAAGAATGTGAATCTGAATATAATACACCAATATTTCCTATAAGAAAACCTAACGGAGATTATAGGTTAGTTCAAGATTTAAGAGCTGTAAACGAAATAGTTAAAGATATACATCCAGTAGTAGCAAATCCTTATACATTGTTAACATCTGTGGCAGAACAATTTAGATACTTTTCTGTAATTGATTTAAAAGATGCTTTCTTCTGCATCCCATTGGCATTACAAAGTAGGAAATTATTTGCGTTTGAATGGGAAAATCCGGATACAGGACGAAAACGACAGCTGACCTGGACCAGGTTACCACAAGGCTTCAAAAACAGTCCTACAATATTTGGGAATCAGCTGGCACGAGAACTGGAGGATTGGAAGGAGCAAGGATATTTTCAATTACCATCAAAAGCATACTTATTGTTGCAATATGTGGATGACATTTTCGTGGCGACAGAAAGGTATGAAAACTGCATTACTGTTACAGTTGCGTTATTAAATTTACTGGGACAGAGCGGTTATCGAGTTTCTAAGGAAAAAGCCCAAATTGCCCGGGAAAAAGTGATATATCTGGGATGTGAAATTTCCCAAGGACAAAGACGGTTGGGGGTGAATAGAATACAAGCGATTTGTGCCATCCCTGAACCTAGAAATTTGCACGAGTTACGAACTTTTCTAGGAATGACAGGGTGGTGCAGACTCTGGATTTTGAATTATGGACTGTTAGCCAAACCACTGTATGCAGCTTTAAAAGAGCCACAATTAGTTTGGAGTTTAGAGTGTAAAAGGGCTTTTCAAGACTTAAAACAGGCTCTGCAAGAAGCCCCAGCATTAGGATTGCCTGATTTGACAAAAACATTTCAACTCTTTGTACATGAGCGGCAACGACTAGCGCTTGGAGTTTTAACTCAACGAATTGGATCATGGAAGAGACCGGTGGGCTATTTTTCCAAGCAGTTGGATATGGTAAGTGCCGGATGGCCTTCTTGCCTCCGAGCAGTGGCTGCTACTGTAACGTTAGTCCAAGAAGCTAGAAAATTGACATTGGGAACAAAAATGGAAGTATTTGTGCCCCACATGGTGATTGCAGTTTTGGAACAAAAGGGGGGTCATTGGTTGTCATCCAGTAGAATGTTGAAATATCAGGCAATATTGAGAGAACAGGATGATATATTTTTAAAGATAACAACATGTTTGAATCCCGCTGAATTTTTAGGTAGCAAAATAGAGGAAGGCGAGCTGGAACATGATTGTATTGAGGTGATCGAACAAACTTACGCCAGTAGGGTAGATCTGAAAGATATTCCCCTTGTAAATCCTGACTGGACATTATTTACAGACGGTAGCAGCTTTGTTGAGAATGGAACACGATATTCTGGATATGCTGTGGTTACTAAGCTTGAAGTAATTGAAGCAAAGGCATTAATGCCAGGAACGTCAGCGCAAAAGGCAGAACTGGTCGCTCTAATTCGGGCTTTAATACCGAGTACGGATAAGAGAGTGAATATTTGGACAGATTCTAAATACGCTTTTGGAATAATACATATACATGGAGCTTTATGGAAGGAAAGAGGATTGTTGACGGCTCAAGGTAGTATTATTAAATATCGAACCGAGATCTTACAGTTATTAGAGGCTGTGGTACTACCTCAGCAAGTGGCTGTAATGCATTGTCGAGGACATCAGAGGGATGACAGCGATGTGGCACAAGGAAACATGAAGGCAGACCAGGCAGCCAAAATTGCTGCACGGCAAGTATGGACTGAATTAGCTCTAATACCTACTAAGGTAAGCCCGATTACTGCTCATCTCTCTGTAAATCCCTTTTATACCCAAGAAGATGAAAAATTAGCCGATTTGGTAAAGGCACAGAAGAATTCACATGGATGGTATGTAACAGGTAATGGACAAGTAGTAGTGCCTGCTACAATTATGAAACGAATAATACAAACTGAACATAATAAATGCCATTGGGGAGCAGAAGCATTGGTGCAGTTTTTAAAGCGGAGCATTATATCTGCACAAATGTTAACAATAGCAAAAGGGGTGAATGCGAAGTGTCCAGTATGTTTAAAGAATAATCCGGTAATACGAAAACAAATTCCAATGGGAACTTTGAAAGTGGGAATAGAACCAGGTGACTATTGGCAAGTGGATTTTGCAGAATTACCTAAATCAAAAGGGTTTAAGTATTTATTGGTATACGTATGTACCTTTTCAGGGTGGCTAGAAGCATTTCCCTGTAGAACGAATCAAGCTAGAGAAGTAGTAAAAACTTTGTTAAAAGAGATCATACCTAGATTTGGGGTACCTTTAGGAATTTCTTCAGATCGAGGCCCACACTTTATAGCTGAAATAGTACAGGAAATTAGTGAAATGCTTGGAATTAGCTGGGATTTACATACACCGTGGAGGCCACAATCTAGTGGAAAGGTAGAAAGGATGAATCAAACATTAAAAGGACAAATTAAAAAGATATGCCAGGAAGCTCAAATCCAATGGCCACAGGCATTGCCCCTTGCTTTATTGAGAATTCGTATAAAACCTAGAGAAGGGTTGTCTGTAAGTCCCTATGAAATTCTGTACGGTAAGCCATATACTGCACCAACGAAGGGAATGGGAAGTGCAGATTTACACCTCCAAGGAGATCAAGATGTTTATAGTTATATAATTTCTTTAAGCAGATTACTCACAGCCTTACGTGCCGCGATCATCTGGAATCGCCCTTTGCCGTTGGAGAATCAACCAGGAGACCAAGCGTATGTTCGAAATTGGCAAACGGAGCCTTTAAAGGAACAGTGGCATGGACTTTATTTGGTACTATTGATAACATTTACCGCTGTGAAAGTAGCAGGAATTGATAATTGGATTCATTATACCAGAGTGAAGAAGGTACCATCACAATGGGGGGTAAAAATGATCACTCCTACAAAACTGAGATTTACATCTTGGTAATACTATGCTGGGTAGGATTAAGTAATGGTTTCGCTCAAATAATACATACATATGCTACTGTACATATAGAAGAACGAATGGATGTAAATTTGACTTGTGATTTTGTTGGAGATATGAGAAGTTCAATCCAAGACATTAGTTGCTATTGGCAGAAGAATGAGTCCAAATTGTCAGCTGGGTTTACAATCCGATGGGATAGTGATACACGAAGGGGTACTATGATTTTATCATTGCGAAATGTAAGTAAGACAGATGTAGGAAACTACACCTGTATTGTTTGGATTAAAGAGAGTTTTGATTATGGAAAAAGGGCATTAGAGGTTACTGCAAAATCAGAACCTATGCAGAAAAGAAACAGAGCCAGGAGAGAGTTAAAAGATTTGGAAAAAGACGAAATGCAACCAATACAAATAATCCAGGCGCCACAACAGGAAACACAAGAAAATCTAATGCAAAAGAAAGTTAGCTGAAAAACACCCAGTCTAGAACTGTACAAAAGTATACACTTGTGACACCCCGAAAGTGAAGTTACCTTTCCACCTGTGGTCCTTGCATTAAGGACAGGTTGTGCCTGTAGAGGAATTAAATACTCCATGAGTGAACCTGTAATACAATTCGGAGTGGGAATAGATTGTAGAACTACGATCAGGAGCACAGGAAATTTAGTTTGGGTTACAAGTGATGGACAATGGACGACTCACCTCCCCTTGGATGGGTTGGTGACTGAAATAACTTTAGGGTTACCAACTCTCTGCCCAATTTGGAAGAAAGCGCCATTTAAGGGTAGATTAGAAAATTTATGGATAATGAAGAGAGAAATAAAGGATGATGATGATTGGCAAGAACCATCATCCGGTGTGAAGTTAGGTTGGGCTTTAGAATCATTGTTTGCTCCAATTAGTGCTTATCGGAATAGAGAAATGTTGTACCGGTTGTTAGGACAAACGGAAAGGCTAGCAAGAGTGACTAAAGAAGGATTTAAGGAAATAAACTTACAATTACAGGCAACCACAAAAATGACCCTGCAAAATAGAATGGCATTAGATATGCTGTTGCTAAAAGAACATGGAGTATGTGGTTATTTACGAGATAAGATTGATCATTGTTGTGTACATATTCCGAATGTTACAGCCGCGGTAGAACGTGATTTGTCTCAGCTAACGCAAATTGAACATGCAACTGAGGAAGAAAGAGAAGAAAGTACCCATAATTGGGTTGCTGCTTTAGCAAAGTCATTTGGATTGAACATCTCTGGTTGGGTAGCATCTTTAATTCAATGGTGTATAATAATTATAATTATTATGTTAGCTATTATGGGAGTGTTGCGTTTGATTCAAAATATTGTTAATAAGGAACGGCAACACTTGGGGAAAATTTTAAAAGCTGTTACCAGGAAGAATCATGAACTTCCCCCGAGATATGAAGACATTGGAAATAATTCATTGCAGCTACAATCACCAGTTTGAGACGGTCCAAAGAATATGGAAATCTGCGGAACTGATGATGAAAATCCTTGCAGTCTGGAAGACTTGAAGTATTTTCAAAGGGGGGAATTGTTACATTATATTGATTAGAATAGGTTATACTTGGTAGACAAGATGAAGGTATAATTGCAGGTGTTGGGTACAGTACAATCTGATGAAGTGGGTACAGTACAATCTGATGAACTGGGTACAGCACAATCTGATGAACTAGGTAAATGATAAGCAAATCTTGGCAACAGTAACTGAAGAAACTATAAATGGGAAACAATCATGTAGCTTAGCAATTCTGTTGATTATGTTACGTAACCGAACACTATAAATATTAACCAAGTTAAACGGGGATTTGGGATTCTCAGCTTTGGACATGAGTCCCTGAGACCCCGGGCCCCGAATAAAGCACCGCATATAACTGCTTTCGTAGTTATGTGTTTCTTTACGGGCAACAGTTTTCTGGCGACCCAGATGGGACTTCGGGAGTAGTGTTGACGGTTCGCTTTCCGATTTTGCTCCGTGCCGGCACCGAGGAATTCTCGGGGAGCCATCGGCTGCGCCCGCTCTGCGCTGCTGCTGACGTCCCAAAGTGGTAAGCCCGAAGGTGCTTTATTGTAATATTTGGTCGGGTGCCTGCCTAATAAGACGTGACGGCGATTCACGCAAGGTTGGGCTAACGAGCTCGAGGTCTGGTCTGTGGAAGCCTAGGCGCTGGCCGTCAGACGGAGCGAAAGCCCCGCAGGTCCAGCACTCACGGACATACGTGGCTGTCTCGTGAGTTTGGTTTGGTCTTTTGTTTCCCATCAGAGGCTATCTTTCCGTTTTCTACCCCGTAGATTTAGTGTGTGTGTGTGGAGTGAATGTGTAAGACCATGGTAATACCGGATAATTCTCCGTTAGGATGTTTATTAAAGCATTGGAAAAGTGCGGGATATTTTCAGAGTATGAGTAAAAGTCGATTTATAGATTATTGTACGAATTGGTGGCCACAATATGAGTATGATGGACCCCGGTGGCCTGAACACGGAAGTTTAGATCCGGGTGTTATAGGTCCATTAATGAGATATTGTTAAGAACTTGAAAAATGGGATGAAGTACCATATGTTGATCTATTTTATGATATACGTAATCATCCAGATATGCAGAGAGAATGTGGAATGTTGTTGGTACATCCCGAAAAAAAGATAAAACAAAACGTGGAGGATGTGTAGGTAATAAGAAGTGTATGACTTGTTTGGCAATACAAAATTCAATAAGAGAGCCAGAGGAGGTATCACTTTTAGCATCACCGACGGCCCCTGTGATGTCCGATATAGATGCAGGGGACGATAGTGATACTGATAGTATTAAGGCGGTAAAACCGTCAGAATCAATTAATACTGGAGCGATCCAGATTAAGTTAACACCGAAGGGTTCGCCAGGGCATTCATCATGCCCAAGACAAGCGCAACGAACCCCAATTGCACAGAGAACAAGACAAGGGAGGAAGGAACAAGAGCAAAACAGTAAAGTATTATTAGCCCCTTTACGAGAGGCAATTTCGGGGACTGATAAAGTATATGGGAAAGTTCCTTTTTCCCCAGGAGATTTAGTAATTTGGAAGCAATCAGCTGGAAAGTGTACAATAATAGGAAAAAAAAAAAAAAAAACAAACCACAAAGAGAAATCAGGCAGGATTATTAGCAATGTTACAACGAGTAAATCAAGGAATAAGAGGCAGAAGTAGAGGACGAGGTCGAGGAGGATACAGGGTAGGAGGCATGCGGGGAATACCTCAAAATCAGCTAGGGATAAATCAGTGTGCGTTTTGCAGACAACAGGGACATTGGAAAAATGAGTGCCCAGTGAAAATGAATTTGGCCCAGCAGACTTCAGTAGGAGGAACACCAATGGCAGAAACAATGATGTTAGGACATTTGGGGCAACATAGTAGCTGACTAAGTGATGGATTAAAAGTGACAACAGAAATTGATGGGGAAGAGAAACAATTATTGGTAGATACTGGGGCAACTTATTCTGTTTTAAATACTTGTTTAGGAAAGATAGGAGATACGATGATAACTGTGGTAGGAGCTACAGGAAAAACAGAGCAACGGCCCTTTCTGCGGCCATTGCATCTAAATTTTAGGGGTAAAGAATTAGATCATGAATTTCTCTATGTACCGGATTGTCCTACATCTTTGTTAGGACGAGATTTATTGTCAAGATTTAATGCTAAAATAATATTTGAAAATGGAAAAGCTAAGTTGCAGATACCTGAGGAAGAAATAGCTAGAACATTTATAGTAAAAGAAATAGCTAATACAACAATACCAATAGAGGTAGAAAACGCTGTAGTACCATGGGTATGGGAGACACAAGTACCGGGATTAGCGAAAGCAGCAAAACCTGTCATAGTAGAATTGAAAGAAGGTGTCCAACCGGTAAGAGTTAGACAATATCCTATACAGTTAGAAGCTAGGAAAGGGGTAGCACCATTAATTGCAAAATTTTTGATGCACAATGTGTTAGAAGAATGTGAATCTGAATATAATACACCAATATTTCCTATAAGAAAACCTAACGGAGATTATAGGTTAGTTCAAGATTTAAGAGCTGTAAACGAAATAGTTAAAGATATACATCCAGTAGTAGCAAATCCTTATACATTGTTAACATCTGTGGCAGAACAATTTAGATACTTTTCTGTAATTGATTTAAAAGATGCTTTCTTCTGCATCCCATTGGCATTACAAAGTAGGAAATTATTTGCGTTTGAATGGGAAAATCCGGATACAGGACGAAAACGACAGCTGACCTGGACCAGGTTACCACAAGGCTTCAAAAACAGTCCTACAATATTTGGGGATCAGCTGGCACGAGAACTGGAGGATTGGAAGGAGCAAGGATATTTTCAATTACCATCAAAAGCATACTTATTGTTGCAATATGTGGATGACATTTTCGTGGCGACAGAAAGGTATGAAAACTGCATTACTGTTACAGTTGCGTTATTAAATTTACTGGGACAGAGCGGTTATCGAGTTTCTAAGGAAAAAGCCCAAATTGCCCGGGAAAAAGTGATATATCTGGGATGTGAAATTTCCCAAGGACAAAGACGGTTGGGGGTGAATAGAATACAAGCGATTTGTGCCATCCCTGAACCTAGAAATTTGCACGAGTTACGAACTTTTCTAGGAATGACAGGGTGGTGCAGACTCTGGATTTTGAATTATGGACTGTTAGCCAAACCACTGTATGCAGCTTTAAAAGAGCCACAATTAGTTTGGAGTTTAGAGTGTAAAAGGGCTTTTCAAGACTTAAAACAGGCTCTGCAAGAAGCCCCAGCATTAGGATTGCCTGATTTGACAAAAACATTTCAACTCTTTGTACATGAGCGGCAACGACTAGCGCTTGGAGTTTTAACTCAACGAATTGGATCATGGAAGAGACCGGTGGGCTATTTTTCCAAGCAGTTGGATATGGTAAGTGCCGGATGGCCTTCTTGCCTCCGAGCAGTGGCTGCTACTGTAACGTTAGTCCAAGAAGCTAGAAAATTGACATTGGGAACAAAAATGGAAGTATTTGTGCCCCACATGGTGATTGCAGTTTTGGAACAAAAGGGGGGTCATTGGTTGTCATCCAGTAGAATGTTGAAATATCAGGCAATATTGAGAGAACAGGATGATATATTTTTAAAGATAACAACATGTTTGAATCCCGCTGAATTTTTAGGTAGCAAAATAGAGGAAGGCGAGCTGGAACATGATTGTATTGAGGTGATCGAACAAACTTACGCCAGTAGGGTAGATCTGAAAGATATTCCCCTTGTAAATCCTGACTGGACATTATTTACAGACGGTAGCAGCTTTGTTGAGAATGGAACACGATATTCTGGATATGCTGTGGTTACTAAGCTTGAAGTAATTGAAGCAAAGGCATTAATGCCAGGAACGTCAGCGCAAAAGGCAGAACTGGTCGCTCTAATTCGGGCTTTAATACCGAGTACGGATAAGAGAGTGAATATTTGGACAGATTCTAAATACGCTTTTGGAATAATACATATACATGGAGCTTTATGGAAGGAAAGAGGATTGTTGACGGCTCAAGGTAGTATTATTAAATATCGAACCGAGATCTTACAGTTATTAGAGGCTGTGGTACTACCTCAGCAAGTGGCTGTAATGCATTGTCGAGGACATCAGAGGGATGACAGCGATGTGGCACAAGGAAACATGAAGGCAGACCAGGCAGCCAAAATTGCTGCACGGCAAGTATGGACTGAATTAGCTCTAATACCTACTAAGGTAAGCCCGATTACTGCTCATCTCTCTGTAAATCCCTTTTATACCCAAGAAGATGAAAAATTAGCCGATTTGGTAAAGGCACAGAAGAATTCACATGGATGGTATGTAACAGGTAATGGACAAGTAGTAGTGCCTGCTACAATTATGAAACGAATAATACAAACTGAACATAATAAATGCCATTGGGGAGCAGAAGCATTGGTGCAGTTTTTAAAGCGGAGCATTGTATCTGCACAAATGTTAACAATAGCAAAAGGGGTGAATGCGAAGTGTCCAGTATGTTTAAAGAATAATCCGGTAATACGAAAACAAATTCAAATGGGAACTTTGAAAGTGGGAATAGAACCAGGTGACTATTGGCAAGTGGATTTTGCAGAATTACCTAAATCAAAAGGGTTTAAGTATTTATTGGTATACGTATGTACCTTTTCAGGGTGGCTAGAAGCATTTCCCTGTAGAACGAATCAAGCTAGAGAAGTAGTAAAAACTTTGTTAAAAGAGATCATACCTAGATTTGGGGTACCTTTAGGAATTTCTTCAGATCGAGGCCCACACTTTATAGCTAAAATAGTACAGGAAATTAGTGAAATGCTTGGAATTAGCTGGGATTTACATACACCGTGGAGGCCACAATCTAGTGGAAAGGTAGAAAGGATGAATCAAACATTAAAAGGACAAATTAAAAAGATATGCCAGGAAGCTCAAATCCAATGGCCACAGGCATTGCCCCTTGCTTTATTGAGAATTCGTATAAAACCTAGAGAAGGGTTGTCTGTAAGTCCCTATGAAATTCTGTACGGTAAGCCATATACTGCACCAACGAAGGGAATGGGAAGTGCAGATTTACACCTCCAAGGAGATCAAGATGTTTATAGTTATATAATTTCTTTAAGCAGATTACTCACAGCCTTACGTGCCGCGATCATCTGGAATCGCCCTTTGCCGTTGGAGAATCAACCAGGAGACCAAGCGTATGTTCGAAATTGGCAAACGGAGCCTTTAAAGGAACAGTGGCATGGACTTTATTTGGTGCTATTGATAACATTTACCGCTGTGAAAGTAGCAGGAATTGATAATTGGATTCATTATACCAGAGTGAAGAAGGTACCATCACAATGGGGGGTAAAAATGATCACTCCTACAAAACTGAGATTTACATCTTGGTAATACTATGCTGGGTAGGATTAAGTAATGGTTTCGCTCAAATAATACATACATATGCTACTGTACATATAGAAGAACGAATGGATGTAAATTTGACTTGTGATTTTGTTGGAGATATGAGAAGTTCAATCCAAGACATTAGTTGCTATTGGCAGAAGAATGAGTCCAAATTGTCAACTGGGTTTACAATCCGATGGGATAGTGATACACGAAGGGGTACTATGATTTTATCATTGCGAAATGTAAGTAAGACAGATGTAGGAAACTACACCTGTATTGTTTGGATTAAAGAGAGTTTTGATTATGGAAAAAGGGCATTAGAGGTTACTGCAAAATCAGAACCTATGCAGAAAAGAAACAGAGCCAGGAGAGAGTTAAAAGATTTGGAAAAAGACGAAATGCAACCAATACAAATAATCCAGGCGCCACAACAGGAAACACAAGAAAATCTAATGCAAAAGAAAGTTAGCTGAAAAACACCCAGTCTAGAACTGTACAAAAGTATACACTTGTGACACCCCGAAAGTGAAGTTACCTTTCCACCTGTGGTCCTTGCATTAAGGACAGGTTGTGCCTGTAGAGGAATTAAATACTCAATGAGTGAACCTGTAATACAATTCGGAGTGGGAATAGATTGTAGAACTACGATCAGGAGCACAGGAAATTTAGTTTGGGTTACAAGTGATGGACAATGGACGACTCACCTCCCCTTGGATGGGTTGGTGACTGAAATAACTTTAGGGTTACCAACTCTCTGCCCAATTTGGAAGAAAGCGCCATTTAAGGGTAGATTAGAAAATTTATGGATAATGAAGAGAGAAATAAAGGATGATGATGATTGGCAAGAACCATCATCCGGTGTGAAGTTAGGTTGGGCTTTAGAATCATTGTTTGCTCCAATTAGTGCTTATCGGAATAGAGAAATGTTGTACCGGTTGTTAGGACAAACGGAAAGGCTAGCAAGAGTGACTAAAGAAGGATTTAAGGAAATAAACTTACAATTACAGGCAACCACAAAAATGACCCTGCAAAATAGAATGGCATTAGATATGCTGTTGCTAAAAGAACATGGAGTATGTGGTTATTTACGAGATAAGATTGATCATTGTTGTGTACATATTCCGAATGTTACAGCCGCGGTAGAACGTGATTTGTCTCAGCTAACGCAAATTGAACATGCAACTGAGGAAGAAAGAGAAGAAAGTACCCATAATTGGGTTGCTGCTTTAGCAAAGTCATTTGGATTGAACATCTCTGGTTGGGTAGCATCTTTAATTCAATGGTGTATAATAATTATAATTATTATGTTAGCTATTATGGGAGTGTTGCGTTTGATTCAAAATATTGTTAATAAGGAACGGCAACACTTGGGGAAAATTTTAAAAGCTGTTACCAGGAAGAATCATGAACTTCCCCCGAGATATGAAGACATTGGAAATAATTCATTGCAGCTACAATCACCAGTTTGAGACGGTCCAAAGAATATGGAAATCTGCGGAACTGATGATGAAAATCCTTGCAGTCTGGAAGACTTGAAGTATTTTCAAAGGGGGGAATTGTTACATTATATTGATTAGAATAGGTTATACTTGGTAGACAAGATGAAGGTATAATTGCAGGTGTTGGGTACAGTACAATCTGATGAAGTGGGTACAGTACAATCTGATGAACTGGGTACAGCACAATCTGATGAACTAGGTAAATGATAAGCAAATCTTGGCAACAGTAACTGAAGAAACTATAAATGGGAAACAATCATGTAGCTTAGCAATTCTGTTGATTATGTTACGTAACCGAACACTATAAATATTAACCAAGTTAAACGGGGATTTGGGATTCTCAGCTTTGGACATGAGTCCCTGAGACCCCGGGCCCCGAATAAAGCACCGCATATAACTGCTTTCGTAGTTATGTGTTTCTTTACGGGCAACAGTTTTCTGGCGACCCAGATGGGACTTCGGGAGTAGTGTTGACGGTTCGCTTTCCGATTTTGCTCCGTGCCGGCACCGAGGAATTCTCGGGGAGCCATCGGCTGCGCCCGCTCTGCGCTGCTCCTGACGTCCCAAAGTGGTAAGCCCGAAGGTGCTTTATTGTAATATTTGGTCGGGTGCCTGCCTAATAAGACGTGACGGCGATTCACGCAAGGTTGGGCTAACGAGCTCGAGGTCTGGTCTGTGGAAGCCTAGGCGCTGGCCGTCAGACGGAGCGAAAGCCCCGCAGGTCCAGCACTCACGGACATACGTGGCTGTCTCGTGAGTTTGGTTTGGTCTTTTGTTTCCCATCAGAGGCTATCTTTCCGTTTTCTACCCCGTAGATTTAGTGTGTGTGTGTGTGGAGTGAATGTGTAAGACCATGGTAATACCGGATAATTCTCCGTTAGGATGTTTATTAAAGCATTGGAAAAGTGCGGGATATTTTCAGAGTATGAGTAAAAGTCGATTTATAGATTATTGTACGAATTGGTGGCCACAATATGAGTATGATGGACCCCGGTGGCCTGAACACGGAAGTTTAGATCCGGGTGTTATAGGTCCATTAATGAGATATTGTTAAGAACTTGAAAAATGGGATGAAGTACCATATGTTGATCTATTTTATGATATACGTAATCATCCAGATATGCAGAGAGAATGTGGAATGTTGTTGGTACATCCCGAAAAAAAGATAAAACAAAACGTGGAGGATGTGTAGGTAATAAGAAGCGTATGACTTGTTTGGCAATACAAAATTCAATAAGAGAGCCAGAGGATGTATCACTTTTAGCATCACCGACGGCCCCTGTGATGTCCGATATAGATGCAGGGGACGATAGTGATACTGATAGTATTAAGGCGGTAAAACCGTCAGAATCAATTAATACTGGAGCGATCCAGATTAAGTTAACACCGAAGGGTTCGCCAGGGCATTCATCATGCCCAAGACAAGCGCAACGAACCCCAATTGCACAGAGAACAAGACAAGGGAGGAAGGAACAAGAGCAAAACAGTAAAGTATTATTAGCCCCTTTACGAGAGGCAATTTCGGGGACTGATAAAGTATATGGGAAAGTTCCTTTTTCCCCAGGAGATTTAGTAATTTGGAAGCAATCAGCTGGAAAGTGTACAATAATAGGAAAAAAAAAAAAAAAAAAAAACAAACCACAAAGAGAAATCAGGCAGGATTATTAGCAATGTTACAACGAGTAAATCAAGGAATAAGAGGCAGAAGTAGAGGACGAGGTCGAGGAGGATACAGGGTAGGAGGCATGCGGGGAATACCTCAAAATCAGCTAGGGATAAATCAGTGTGCGTTTTGCAGACAACAGGGACATTGGAAAAATGAGTGCCCAGTGAAAATGAATTTGGCCCAGCAGACTTCAGTAGGAGGAACACCAATGGCAGAAACAATGATGTTAGGACATTTGGGGCAACATAGTAGCTGACTAAGTGATGGATTAAAAGTGACAACAGAAATTGATGGGGAAGAGAAACAATTATTGGTAGATACTGGGGCAACTTATTCTGTTTTAAATACTTGTTTAGGAAAGATAGGAGATACGATGATAACTGTGGTAGGAGCTACAGGAAAAACAGAGCAACGGCCCTTTCTGCGGCCATTGCATCTAAATTTTAGGGGTAAAGAATTAGATCATGAATTTCTCTATGTACCGGATTGTCCTACATCTTTGTTAGGACGAGATTTATTGTCAAGATTTAATGCTAAAATAATATTTGAAAATGGAAAAGCTAAGTTGCAGATACCTGAGGAAGAAATAGCTAGAATATTTATAGTAAAAGAAATAGCTAATACAACAATACCAATAGAGGTAGAAAACGCTGTAGTACCATGGGTATGGGAGACACAAGTACCGGGATTAGCGAAAGCAGCAAAACCTGTCATAGTAGAATTGAAAGAAGGTGTCCAACCGGTAAGAGTTAGACAATATCCTATACAGTTAGAAGCTAGGAAAGGGGTAGCACCATTAATTGCAAAATTTTTGATGCACAATGTGTTAGAAGAATGTGAATCTGAATATAATACACCAATATTTCCTATAAGAAAACCTAACGGAGATTATAGGTTAGTTCAAGATTTAAGAGCTGTAAACGAAATAGTTAAAGATATACATCCAGTAGTAGCAAATCCTTATACATTGTTAACATCTGTGGCAGAACAATTTAGATACTTTTCTGTAATTGATTTAAAAGATGCTTTCTTCTGCATCCCATTGGCATTACAAAGTAGGAAATTATTTGCGTTTGAATGGGAAAATCCGGATACAGGACGAAAACGACAGCTGACCTGGACCAGGTTACCACAAGGCTTCAAAAACAGTCCTACAATATTTGGGAATCAGCTGGCACGAGAACTGGAGGATTGGAAGGAGCAAGGATATTTTCAATTACCATCAAAAGCATACTTATTGTTGCAATATGTGGATGACATTTTCGTGGCGACAGAAAGGTATGAAAACTGCATTACTGTTACAGTTGCGTGATTAAATTTACTGGGACAGAGCGGTTATCGAGTTTCTAAGGAAAAAGCCCAAATTGCCCGGGAAAAAGTGATATATCTGGGATGTGAAATTTCCCAAGGACAAAGACGGTTGGGGGTGAATAGAATACAAGCGATTTGTGCCATCCCTGAACCTAGAAATTTGCACGAGTTACGAACTTTTCTAGGAATGACAGGGTGGTGCAGACTCTGGATTTTGAATTATGGACTGTTAGCCAAACCACTGTATGAAGCTTTAAAAGAGCCACAATTAGTTTGGAGTTTAGAGTGTAAAAGGGCTTTTCAAGACTTAAAACAGGCTCTGCAAGAAGCCCCAGCATTAGGATTGCCTGATTTGACAAAAACATTTCAACTCTTTGTACATGAGCGGCAACGACTAGCGCTTGGAGTTTTAACTCAACGAATTGGATCATGGAAGAGACCGGTGGGCTATTTTTCCAAGCAGTTGGATATGGTAAGTGCCGGATGGCCTTCTTGCCTCCGAGCAGTGGCTGCTACTGTAATGTTAGTCCAAGAAGCTAGAAAATTGACATTGGGAACAAAAATGGAAGTATTTGTGCCCCACATGGTGATTGCAGTTTTGGAACAAAAGGGGGGTCATTGGTTGTCATCCAGTAGAATGTTGAAATATCAGGCAATATTGAGAGAACAGGATGATATATTTTTAAAGATAACAACATGTTTGAATCCCGCTGAATTTTTAGGTAGCAAAATAGAGGAAGGCGAGCTGGAACATGATTGTATTGAGGTGATCGAACAAACTTACGCCAGTAGGGTAGATCTGAAAGATATTCCCCTTGTAAATCCTGACTGGACATTATTTACAGACGGTAGCAGCTTTGTTGAGAATGGAACACGATATTCTGGATATGCTGTGGTTACTAAGCTTGAAGTAATTGAAGCAAAGGCATTAATGCCAGGAACGTCAGCGCAAAAGGCAGAACTGGTCGCTCTAATTCGGGCTTTAATACCGAGTACGGATAAGAGAGTGAATATTTGGACAGATTCTAAATACGCTTTTGGAATAATACATATACATGGAGCTTTATGGAAGGAAAGAGGATTGTTGACGGCTCAAGGTAGTATTATTAAATATCGAACCGAGATCTTACAGTTATTAGAGGCTGTGGTACTACCTCAGCAAGTGGCTGTAATGCATTGTCGAGGACATCAGAGGGATGGCAGCGATGTGGCACAAGGAAACATGAAGGCAGACCAGGCAGCCAAAATTGCTGCACGGCAAGTATGGACTGAATTAGCTCTAATACCTACTAAGGTAAGCCCGATTACTGCTCATCTCTCTGTAAATCCCTTTTATACCCAAGAAGATGAAAAATTAGCCGATTTGGTAAAGGCACAGAAGAATTCACATGGATGGTATGTAACAGGTAATGGACAAGTAGTAGTGCCTGCTACAATTATGAAACGAATAATACAAACTGAACATAATAAATGCCATTGGGGAGCAGAAGCATTGGTGCAGTTTTTAAAGCGGAGCATTGTATCTGCACAAATGTTAACAATAGCAAAAGGGGTGAATGCGAAGTGTCCAGTATGTTTAAAGAATAATCCGGTAATACGAAAACAAATTCCAATGGGAACTTTGAAAGTGGGAATAGAACCAGGTGACTATTGGCAAGTGGATTTTGCAGAATTACCTAAATCAAAAGGGTTTAAGTATTTATTGGTATACGTATGTACCTTTTCAGGGTGGCTAGAAGCATTTCCCTGTAGAACGAATCAAGCTAGAGAAGTAGTAAAAACTTTGTTAAAAGAGATCATACCTAGATTTGGGGTACCTTTAGGAATTTCTTCAGATCGAGGCCCACACTTTATAGCTAAAATAGTACAGGAAATTAGTGAAATGCTTGGAATTAGCTGGGATTTACATACACCGTGGAGGCCACAATCTAGTGGAAAGGTAGAAAGGATGAATCAAACATTAAAAGGACAAATTAAAAAGATATGCCAGGAAGCTCAAATCCAATGGCCACAGGCATTGCCCCTTGCTTTATTGAGAATTCGTATAAAACCTAGAGAAGGGTTGTCTGTAAGTCCCTATGAAATTCTGTACGGTAAGCCATATACTGCACCAACGAAGGGAATGGGAAGTGCAGATTTACACCTCCAAGGAGATCAAGATGTTTATAGTTATATAATTTCTTTAAGCAGATTACTCACAGCCTTACGTGCCGCGATCATCTGGAATCGCCCTTTGCCGTTGGAGAATCAACCAGGAGACCAAGCGTATGTTCGAAATTGGCAAACGGAGCCTTTAAAGGAACAGTGGCATGGACTTTATTTGGTACTATTGATAACATTTACCGCTGTGAAAGTAGCAGGAATTGATAATTGGATTCGTTATACCAGAGTGAAGAAGGTACCATCACAATGGGGGGTAAAAATGATCACTCCTACAAAACTGAGATTTACATCTTGGTAATACTATGCTGGGTAGGATTAAGTAATGGTTTCGCTCAAATAATACATACATATGCTACTGTACATATAGAAGAACGAATGGATGTAAATTTGACTTGTGATTTTGTTGGAGATATGAGAAGTTCAATCCAAGACATTAGTTGCTATTGGCAGAAGAATGAGTCCAAATTGTCAGCTGGGTTTACAATCCGATGGGATAGTGATACACGAAGGGGTACTATGATTTTATCATTGCGAAATGTAAGTAAGACAGATGTAGGAAACTACACCTGTATTGTTTGGATTAAAGAGAGTTTTGATTATGGAAAAAGGGCATTAGAGGTTACTGCAAAATCAGAACCTATGCAGAAAAGAAACAGAGCCAGGAGAGAGTTAAAAGATTTGGAAAAAGACGAAATGCAACCAATACAAATAATCCAGGCGCCACAACAGGAAACACAAGAAAATCTAATGCAAAAGAAAGTTAGCTGAAAAACACCCAGTCTAGAACTGTACAAAAGTATACACTTGTGACACCCCGAAAGTGAAGTTACCTTTCCACCTGTGGTCCTTGCATTAAGGACAGGTTGTGCCTGTAGAGGAATTAAATACTCCATGAGTGAACCTGTAATACAATTCGGAGTGAGAATAGATTGTAGAACTACGATCAGGAGCACAGGAAATTTAGTTTGGGTTACAAGTGATGGACAATGGACGACTCACCTCCCCTTGGATGGGTTGGTGACTGAAATAACTTTAGGGTTACCAACTCTCTGCCCAATTTGGAAGAAAGCGCCATTTAAGGGTAGATTAGAAAATTTATGGATAATGAAGAGAGAAATAAAGGATGATGATGATTGGCAAGAACCATCATCCGGTGTGAAGTTAGGTTGGGCTTTAGAATCATTGTTTGCTCCAATTAGTGCTTATCGGAATAGAGAAATGTTGTACCGGTTGTTAGGACAAACGGAAAGGCTAGCAAGAGTGACTAAAGAAGGATTTAAGGAAATAAACTTACAATTACAGGCAACCACAAAAATGACCCTGCAAAATAGAATGGCATTAGATATGCTGTTGCTAAAAGAACATGGAGTATGTGGTTATTTACGAGATAAGATTGATCATTGTTGTGTACATATTCCGAATGTTACAGCCGCGGTAGAACGTGATTTGTCTCAGCTAACGCAAATTGAACATGCAACTGAGGAAGAAAGAGAAGAAAGTACCCATAATTGGGTTGCTGCTTTAGCAAAGTCATTTGGATTGAACATCTCTGGTTGGGTAGCATCTTTAATTCAATGGTGTATAATAATTATAATTATTATGTTAGCTATTATGGGAGTGTTGCGTTTGATTCAAAATATTGTTAATAAGGAACGGCAACACTTGGGGAAAATTTTAAAAGCTGTTACCAGGAAGAATCATGAACTTCCCCCGAGATATGAAGACATTGGAAATAATTCATTGCAGCTACAATCACCAGTTTGAGACGGTCCAAAGAATATGGAAATCTGCGGAACCGATGATGAAAATCCTTGCAGTCTGGAAGACTTGAAGTATTTTCAAAGGGGGGAATTGTTACATTATATTGATTAGAATAGGTTATACTTGGTAGACAAGATGAAGGTATAATTGCAGGTGTTGGGTACAGTACAATCTGATGAACTGGGTACAGTACAATCTGATGAACTGGGTACAGCACAATCTGATGAACTAGGTAAATGATAAGCAAATCTTGGCAACAGTAACTGAAGAAACTATAAATGGGAAACAATCATGTAGCTTAGCAATTCTGTTGATTATGTTACGTAACCGAACACTATAAATATTAACCAAGTTAAACGGGGATTTGGGATTCTCAGCTTTGGACATGAGTCCCTGAGACCCCGGGCCCCGAATAAAGCACCGCATATAACTGCTTTCGTAGTTATGTGTTTCTTTACGGGCAACAGTTTTCTGGCGACCCAGATGGGACTTCGGGAGTAGTGTTGACGGTTCGCTTTCCGATTTTGCTCCGTGCCGGCACCGAGGAATTCTCGGGGAGCCATCGGCTGCGCCCGCTCTGCGCTGCTCCTGACGTCCCAAAGTGGTAAGCCCGAAGGTGCTTTATTGTAATATTTGGTCGGGTGCCTGCCTAATAAGACGTGACGGCGATTCACGCAAGGTTGGGCTAACGAGCTCGAGGTCTGGTCTGTGGAAGCCTAGGCGCTGGCCGTCAGACGGAGCGAAAGCCCCGCAGGTCCAGCACTCACGGACATACGTGGCTGTCTCGTGAGTTTGGTTTGGTCTTTTGTTTCCCATCAGAGGCTATCTTTCCGTTTTCTACCCCGTAGATTTAGTGTGTGTGTGTGTGGAGTGAATGTGTAAGACCATGGTAATACCGGATAATTCTCCGTTAGGATGTTTATTAAAGCATTGGAAAAGTGCGGGATATTTTCAGAGTATGAGTAAAAGTCGATTTATAGATTATTGTACGAATTGGTGGCCACAATATGAGTATGATGGACCCCGGTGGCCTGAACACGGAAGTTTAGATCCGGGTGTTATAGGTCCATTAATGAGATATTGTTAAGAACTTGAAAAATGGGATGAAGTACCATATGTTGATCTATTTTATGATATACGTAATCATCCAGATATGCAGAGAGAATGTGGAATGTTGTTGGTACATCCCGAAAAAAAGATAAAACAAAACGTGGAGGATGTGTAGGTAATAAGAAGCGTATGACTTGTTTGGCAATACAAAATTCAATAAGAGAGCCAGAGGATGTATCACTTTTAGCATCACCGACGGCCCCTGTGATGTCCGATATAGATGCAGGGGACGATAGTGATACTGATAGTATTAAGGCGGTAAAACCGTCAGAATCAATTAATACTGGAGCGATCCAGATTAAGTTAACACCGAAGGGTTCGCCAGGGCATTCATCATGCCCAAGACAAGCGCAACGAACCCCAATTGCACAGAGAACAAGACAAGGGAGGAAGGAACAAGAGCAAAACAGTAAAGTATTATTAGCCCCTTTACGAGAGGCAATTTCGGGGACTGATAAAGTATATGGGAAAGTTCCTTTTTCCCCAGGAGATTTAGTAATTTGGAAGCAATCAGCTGGAAAGTGTACAATAATAGGAAAAAAAAAAAAAAAAAAAAAACAAACCACAAAGAGAAATCAGGCAGGATTATTAGCAATGTTACAACGAGTAAATCAAGGAATAAGAGGCAGAAGTAGAGGACGAGGTCGAGGAGGATACAGGGTAGGAGGCATGCGGGGAATACCTCAAAATCAGCTAGGGATAAATCAGTGTGCGTTTTGCAGACAACAGGGACATTGGAAAAATGAGTGCCCAGTGAAAATGAATTTGGCCCAGCAGACTTCAGTAGGAGGAACACCAATGGCAGAAACAATGATGTTAGGACATTTGGGGCAACATAGTAGCTGACTAAGTGATGGATTAAAAGTGACAACAGAAATTGATGGGGAAGAGAAACAATTATTGGTAGATACTGGGGCAACTTATTCTGTTTTAAATACTTGTTTAGGAAAGATAGGAGATACGATGATAACTGTGGTAGGAGCTACAGGAAAAACAGAGCAACGGCCCTTTCTGCGGCCATTGCATCTAAATTTTAGGGGTAAAGAATTAGATCATGAATTTCTCTATGTACCGGATTGTCCTACATCTTTGTTAGGACGAGATTTATTGTCAAGATTTAATGCTAAAATAATATTTGAAAATGGAAAAGCTAAGTTGCAGATACCTGAGGAAGAAATAGCTAGAATATTTATAGTAAAAGAAATAGCTAATACAACAATACCAATAGAGGTAGAAAACGCTGTAGTACCATGGGTATGGGAGACACAAGTACCGGGATTAGCGAAAGCAGCAAAACCTGTCATAGTAGAATTGAAAGAAGGTGTCCAACCGGTAAGAGTTAGACAATATCCTATACAGTTAGAAGCTAGGAAAGGGGTAGCACCATTAATTGCAAAATTTTTGATGCACAATGTGTTAGAAGAATGTGAATCTGAATATAATACACCGATATTTCCTATAAGAAAACCTAACGGAGATTATAGGTTAGTTCAAGATTTAAGAGCTGTAAACGAAATAGTTAAAGATATACATCCAGTAGTAGCAAATCCTTATACATTGTTAACATCTGTGGCAGAACAATTTAGATACTTTTCTGTAATTGATTTAAAAGATGCTTTCTTCTGCGTCCCATTGGCATTACAAAGTAGGAAATTATTTGCGTTTGAATGGGAAAATCCGGATACAGGACGAAAACGACAGCTGACCTGGACCAGGTTACCACAAGGCTTCAAAAACAGTCCTACAATATTTGGGAATCAGCTGGCACGAGAACTGGAGGATTGGAAGGAGCAAGGATATTTTCAATTACCATCAAAAGCATACTTATTGTTGCAATATGTGGATGACATTTTCGTGGCGACAGAAAGGTATGAAAACTGCATTACTGTTACAGTTGCGTGATTAAATTTACTGGGACAGAGCGGTTATCGAGTTTCTAAGGAAAAAGCCCAAATTGCCCGGGAAAAAGTGATATATCTGGGATGTGAAATTTCCCAAGGACAAAGACGGTTGGGGGTGAATAGAATACAAGCGATTTGTGCCATCCCTGAACCTAGAAATTTGCACGAGTTACGAACTTTTCTAGGAATGACAGGGTGGTGCAGACTCTGGATTTTGAATTATGGACTGTTAGCCAAACCACTGTATGAAGCTTTAAAAGAGCCACAATTAGTTTGGAGTTTAGAGTGTAAAAGGGCTTTTCAAGACTTAAAACAGGCTCTGCAAGAAGCCCCAGCATTAGGATTGCCTGATTTGACAAAAACATTTCAACTCTTTGTACATGAGCGGCAACGACTAGCGCTTGGAGTTTTAACTCAACGAATTGGATCATGGAAGAGACCGGTGGGCTATTTTTCCAAGCAGTTGGATATGGTAAGTGCCGGATGGCCTTCTTGCCTCCGAGCAGTGGCTGCTACTGTAATGTTAGTCCAAGAAGCTAGAAAATTGACATTGGGAACAAAAATGGAAGTATTTGTGCCCCACATGGTGATTGCAGTTTTGGAACAAAAGGGGGGTCATTGGTTGTCATCCGGTAGAATGTTGAAATATCAGGCAATATTGAGAGAACAGGATGATATATTTTTAAAGATAACAACATGTTTGAATCCCGCTGAATTTTTAGGTAGCAAAATAGAGGAAGGCGAGCTGGAACATGATTGTATTGAGGTGATCGAACAAACTTACGCCAGTAGGGTAGATCTGAAAGATATTCCCCTTGTAAATCCTGACTGGACATTATTTACAGACGGTAGCAGCTTTGTTGAGAATGGAACACGATATTCTGGATATGCTGTGGTTACTAAGCTTGAAGTAATTGAAGCAAAGGCATTAATGCCAGGAACGTCAGCGCAAAAGGCAGAACTGGTCGCTCTAATTCGGGCTTTAATACCGAGTACGGATAAGAGAGTGAATATTTGGACAGATTCTAAATACGCTTTTGGAATAATACATATACATGGAGCTTTATGGAAGGAAAGAGGATTGTTGACGGCTCAAGGTAGTATTATTAAATATCGAACCGAGATCTTACAGTTATTAGAGGCTGTGGTACTACCTCAGCAAGTGGCTGTAATGCATTGTCGAGGACATCAGAGGGATGGCAGCGATGTGGCACAAGGAAACATGAAGGCAGACCAGGCAGCCAAAATTGCTGCACGGCAAGTATGGACTGAATTAGCTCTAATACCTACTAAGGTAAGCCCGATTACTGCTCATCTCTCTGTAAATCCCTTTTATACCCAAGAAGATGAAAAATTAGCCGATTTGGTAAAGGCACAGAAGAATTCACATGGATGGTATGTAACAGGTAATGGACAAGTAGTAGTGCCTGCTACAATTATGAAACGAATAATACAAACTGAACATAATAAATGCCATTGGGGAGCAGAAGCATTGGTGCAGTTTTTAAAGCGGAGCATTGTATCTGCACAAATGTTAACAATAGCAAAAGGGGTGAATGCGAAGTGTCCAGTATGTTTAAAGAATAATCCGGTAATACGAAAACAAATTCCAATGGGAACTTTGAAAGTGGGAATAGAACCAGGTGACTATTGGCAAGTGGATTTTGCAGAATTACCTAAATCAAAAGGGTTTAAGTATTTATTGGTATACGTATGTACCTTTTCAGGGTGGCTAGAAGCATTTCCCTGTAGAACGAATCAAGCTAGAGAAGTAGTAAAAACTTTGTTAAAAGAGATCATACCTAGATTTGGGGTACCTTTAGGAATTTCTTCAGATCGAGGCCCACACTTTATAGCTAAAATAGTACAGGAAATTAGTGAAATGCTTGGAATTAGCTGGGATTTACATACACCGTGGAGGCCACAATCTAGTGGAAAGGTAGAAAGGATGAATCAAACATTAAAAGGACAAATTAAAAAGATATGCCAGGAAGCTCAAATCCAATGGCCACAGGCATTGCCCCTTGCTTTATTGAGAATTCGTATAAAACCTAGAGAAGGGTTGTCTGTAAGTCCCTATGAAATTCTGTACGGTAAGCCATATACTGCACCAACGAAGGGAATGGGAAGTGCAGATTTACACCTCCAAGGAGATCAAGATGTTTATAGTTATATAATTTCTTTAAGCAGATTACTCACAGCCTTACGTGCCGCGATCATCTGGAATCGCCCTTTGCCGTTGGAGAATCAACCAGGAGACCAAGCGTATGTTCGAAATTGGCAAACGGAGCCTTTAAAGGAACAGTGGCATGGACTTTATTTGGTACTATTGATAACATTTACCGCTGTGAAAGTAGCAGGAATTGATAATTGGATTCGTTATACCAGAGTGAAGAAGGTACCATCACAATGGGGGGTAAAAATGATCACTCCTACAAAACTGAGATTTACATCTTGGTAATACTATGCTGGGTAGGATTAAGTAATGGTTTCGCTCAAATAATACATACATATGCTACTGTACATATAGAAGAACGAATGGATGTAAATTTGACTTGTGATTTTGTTGGAGATATGAGAAGTTCAATCCAAGACATTAGTTGCTATTGGCAGAAGAATGAGTCCAAATTGTCAGCTGGGTTTACAATCCGATGGGATAGTGATACACGAAGGGGTACTATGATTTTATCATTGCGAAATGTAAGTAAGACAGATGTAGGAAACTACACCTGTATTGTTTGGATTAAAGAGAGTTTTGATTATGGAAAAAGGGCATTAGAGGTTACTGCAAAATCAGAACCTATGCAGAAAAGAAACAGAGCCAGGAGAGAGTTAAAAGATTTGGAAAAAGACGAAATGCAACCAATACAAATAATCCAGGCGCCACAACAGGAAACACAAGAAAATCTAATGCAAAAGAAAGTTAGCTGAAAAACACCCAGTCTAGAACTGTACAAAAGTATACACTTGTGACACCCCGAAAGTGAAGTTACCTTTCCACCTGTGGTCCTTGCATTAAGGACAGGTTGTGCCTGTAGAGGAATTAAATACTCCATGAGTGAACCTGTAATACAATTCGGAGTGGGAATAGATTGTAGAACTACGATCAGGAGCACAGGAAATTTAGTTTGGGTTACAAGTGATGGACAATGGACGACTCACCTCCCCTTGGATGGGTTGGTGACTGAAATAACTTTAGGGTTACCAACTCTCTGCCCAATTTGGAAGAAAGCGCCATTTAAGGGTAGATTAGAAAATTTATGGATAATGAAGAGAGAAATAAAGGATGATGATGATTGGCAAGAACCATCATCCGGTGTGAAGTTAGGTTGGGCTTTAGAATCATTGTTTGCTCCAATTAGTGCTTATCGGAATAGAGAAATGTTGTACCGGTTGTTAGGACAAACGGAAAGGCTAGCAAGAGTGACTAAAGAAGGATTTAAGGAAATAAACTTACAATTACAGGCAACCACAAAAATGACCCTGCAAAATAGAATGGCATTAGATATGCTGTTGCTAAAAGAACATGGAGTATGTGGTTATTTACGAGATAAGATTGATCATTGTTGTGTACATATTCCGAATGTTACAGCCGCGGTAGAACGTGATTTGTCTCAGCTAACGCAAATTGAACATGCAACTGAGGAAGAAAGAGAAGAAAGTACCCATAATTGGGTTGCTGCTTTAGCAAAGTCATTTGGATTGAACATCTCTGGTTGGGTAGCATCTTTAATTCAATGGTGTATAATAATTATAATTATTATGTTAGCTATTATGGGAGTGTTGCGTTTGATTCAAAATATTGTTAATAAGGAACGGCAACACTTGGGGAAAATTTTAAAAGCTGTTACCAGGAAGAATCATGAACTTCCCCCGAGATATGAAGACATTGGAAATAATTCATTGCAGCTACAATCACCAGTTTGAGACGGTCCAAAGAATATGGAAATCTGCGGAACCGATGATGAAAATCCTTGCAGTCTGGAAGACTTGAAGTATTTTCAAAGGGGGGAATTGTTACATTATATTGATTAGAATAGGTTATACTTGGTAGACAAGATGAAGGTATAATTGCAGGTGTTGGGTACAGTACAATCTGATGAACTGGGTACAGTACAATCTGATGAACTGGGTACAGCACAATCTGATGAACTAGGTAAATGATAAGCAACTCTTGGCAACAGTAACTGAAGAAACTATAAATGGGAAACAATCATGTAGCTTAGCAATTCTGTTGATTATGTTACGTAACCGAACACTATAAATATTAACCAAGTTAAACGGGGATTTGGGATTCTCAGCTTTGGACATGAGTCCCTGAGACCCCGGGCCCCGAATAAAGCACCGCATATAACTGCTTTCGTAGTTATGTGTTTCTTTACGGGCAACAGTTTTCTGGCGACCCAGATGGGACTTCGGGAGTAGTGTTGACAGTTCGCTTTCCGATTTTGCTCCGTGCCGGCACCGAGGAATTCTCGGGGAGCCATCGGCTGCGCCCGCTCTGCGCTGCTCCTGACGTCCCAAAGTGGTAAGCCCGAAGGTGCTTTATTGTAATATTTGGTCGGGTGCCTGCCTAATAAGACGTGACGGCGATTCACGCAAGGTTGGGCTAACGAGCTCGAGGTCTGGTCTGTGGAAGCCTAGGCGCTGGCCGTCAGACGGAGCGAAAGCCCCGCAGGTCCAGCACTCACGGACATACGTGGCTGTCTCGTGAGTTTGGTTTGGTCTTTTGTTTCCCATCAGAGGCTATCTTTCCGTTTTCTACCCCGTAGATTTAGTGTGTGTGTGTGTGGAGTGAATGTGTAAGACCATGGTAATACCGGATAATTCTCCGTTAGGATGTTTATTAAAGCATTGGAAAAGTGCGGGATATTTTCAGAGTATGAGTAAAAGTCGATTTATAGATTATTGTACGAATTGGTGGCCACAATATGAGTATGATGGACCCCGGTGGCCTGAACACGGAAGTTTAGATCCGGGTGTTATAGGTCCATTAATGAGATATTGTTAAGAACTTGAAAAATGGGATGAAGTACCATATGTTGATCTATTTTATGATATACGTAATCATCCAGATATGCAGAGAGAATGTGGAATGTTGTTGGTACATCCCGAAAAAAAGATAAAACAAAACGTGGAGGATGTGTAGGTAATAAGAAGCGTATGACTTGTTTGGCAATACAAAATTCAATAAGAGAGCCAGAGGATGTATCACTTTTAGCATCACCGACGGCCCCTGTGATGTCCGATATAGATGCAGGGGACGATAGTGATACTGATAGTATTAAGGCGGTAAAACCGTCAGAATCAATTAATACTGGAGCGATCCAGATTAAGTTAACACCGAAGGGTTCGCCAGGGCATTCATCATGCCCAAGACAAGCGCAACGAACCCCAATTGCACAGAGAACAAGACAAGGGAGGAAGGAACAAGAGCAAAACAGTAAAGTATTATTAGCCCCTTTACGAGAGGCAATTTCGGGGACTGATAAAGTATATGGGAAAGTTCCTTTTTCCCCAGGAGATTTAGTAATTTGGAAGCAATCAGCTGGAAAGTGTACAATAATAGGGAGAAAAAAAAAAAAAAAAACCACAAAGAGAAATCAGGCAGGATTATTAGCAATGTTACAACGAGTAAATCAAGGAATAAGAGGCAGAAGTAGAGGACGAGGTCGAGGAGGATACAGGGTAGGAGGCATGCGGGGAATACCTCAAAATCAGCTAGGGATAAATCAGTGTGCGTTTTGCAGACAACAGGGACATTGGAAAAATGAGTGCCCAGTGAAAATGAATTTGGCCCAGCAGACTTCAGTAGGAGGAACACCAATGGCAGAAACAATGATGTTAGGACATTTGGGGCAACATAGTAGCTGACTAAGTGATGGATTAAAAGTGACAACAGAAATTGATGGGGAAGAGAAACAATTATTGGTAGATACTGGGGCAACTTATTCTGTTTTAAATACTTGTTTAGGAAAGATAGGAGATACGATGATAACTGTGGTAGGAGCTACAGGAAAAACAGAGCAACGGCCCTTTCTGCGGCCATTGCATCTAAATTTTAGGGGTAAAGAATTAGATCATGAATTTCTCTATGTACCGGATTGTCCTACATCTTTGTTAGGACGAGATTTATTGTCAAGATTTAATGCTAAAATAATATTTGAAAATGGAAAAGCTAAGTTGCAGATACCTGAGGAAGAAATAGCTAGAATATTTATAGTAAAAGAAATAGCTAATACAACAATACCAATAGAGGTAGAAAACGCTGTAGTACCATGGGTATGGGAGACACAAGTACCGGGATTAGCGAAAGCAGCAAAACCTGTCATAGTAGAATTGAAAGAAGGTGTCCAACCGGTAAGAGTTAGACAATATCCTATACAGTTAGAAGCTAGGAAAGGGGTAGCACCATTAATTGCAAAATTTTTGATGCACAATGTGTTAGAAGAATGTGAATCTGAATATAATACACCGATATTTCCTATAAGAAAACCTAACGGAGATTATAGGTTAGTTCAAGATTTAAGAGCTGTAAACGAAATAGTTAAAGATATACATCCAGTAGTAGCAAATCCTTATACATTGTTAACATCTGTGGCAGAACAATTTAGATACTTTTCTGTAATTGATTTAAAAGATGCTTTCTTCTGCGTCCCATTGGCATTACAAAGTAGGAAATTATTTGCGTTTGAATGGGAAAATCCGGATACAGGACGAAAACGACAGCTGACCTGGACCAGGTTACCACAAGGCTTCAAAAACAGTCCTACAATATTTGGGAATCAGCTGGCACGAGAACTGGAGGATTGGAAGGAGCAAGGATATTTTCAATTACCATCAAAAGCATACTTATTGTTGCAATATGTGGATGACATTTTCGTGGCGACAGAAAGGTATGAAAACTGCATTACTGTTACAGTTGCGTGATTAAATTTACTGGGACAGAGCGGTTATCGAGTTTCTAAGGAAAAAGCCCAAATTGCCCGGGAAAAAGTGATATATCTGGGATGTGAAATTTCCCAAGGACAAAGACGGTTGGGGGTGAATAGAATACAAGCGATTTGTGCCATCCCTGAACCTAGAAATTTGCACGAGTTACGAACTTTTCTAGGAATGACAGGGTGGTGCAGACTCTGGATTTTGAATTATGGACTGTTAGCCAAACCACTGTATGCAGCTTTAAAAGAGCCACAATTAGTTTGGAGTTTAGAGTGTAAAAGGGCTTTTCAAGACTTAAAACAGGCTCTGCAAGAAGCCCCAGCATTAGGATTGCCTGATTTGACAAAAACATTTCAACTCTTTGTACATGAGCGGCAACGACTAGCGCTTGGAGTTTTAACTCAACGAATTGGATCATGGAAGAGACCGGTGGGCTATTTTTCCAAGCAGTTGGATATGGTAAGTGCCGGATGGCCTTCTTGCCTCCGAGCAGTGGCTGCTACTGTAATGTTAGTCCAAGAAGCTAGAAAATTGACATTGGGAACAAAAATGGAAGTATTTGTGCCCCACATGGTGATTGCAGTTTTGGAACAAAAGGGGGGTCATTGGTTGTCATCCGGTAGAATGTTGAAATATCAGGCAATATTGAGAGAACAGGATGATATATTTTTAAAGATAACAACATGTTTGAATCCCGCTGAATTTTTAGGTAGCAAAATAGAGGAAGGCGAGCTGGAACATGATTGTATTGAGGTGATCGAACAAACTTACGCCAGTAGGGTAGATCTGAAAGATATTCCCCTTGTAAATCCTGACTGGACATTATTTACAGACGGTAGCAGCTTTGTTGAGAATGGAACACGATATTCTGGATATGCTGTGGTTACTAAGCTTGAAGTAATTGAAGCAAAGGCATTAATGCCAGGAACGTCAGCGCAAAAGGCAGAACTGGTCGCTCTAATTCGGGCTTTAATACCGAGTACGGATAAGAGAGTGAATATTTGGACAGATTCTAAATACGCTTTTGGAATAATACATATACATGGAGCTTTATGGAAGGAAAGAGGATTGTTGACGGCTCAAGGTAGTATTATTAAATATCGAACCGAGATCTTACAGTTATTAGAGGCTGTGGTACTACCTCAGCAAGTGGCTGTAATGCATTGTCGAGGACATCAGAGGGATGGCAGCGATGTGGCACAAGGAAACATGAAGGCAGACCAGGCAGCCAAAATTGCTGCACGGCAAGTATGGACTGAATTAGCTCTAATACCTACTAAGGTAAGCCCGATTACTGCTCATCTCTCTGTAAATCCCTTTTATACCCAAGAAGATGAAAATTTAGCCGATTTGGTAAAGGCACAGAAGAATTCACATGGATGGTATGTAACAGGTAATGGACAAGTAGTAGTGCCTGCTACAATTATGAAACGAATAATACAAACTGAACATAATAAATGCCATTGGGGAGCAGAAGCATTGGTGCAGTTTTTAAAGCGGAGCATTGTATCTGCACAAATGTTAACAATAGCAAAAGGGGTGAATGCGAAGTGTCCAGTATGTTTAAAGAATAATCCGGTAATACGAAAACAAATTCCAATGGGAACTTTGAAAGTGGGAATAGAACCAGGTGACTATTGGCAAGTGGATTTTGCAGAATTACCTAAATCAAAAGGGTTTCAGTATTTATTGGTATACGTATGTACCTTTTCAGGGTGGCTAGAAGCATTTCCCTGTAGAACGAATCAAGCTAGAGAAGTAGTAAAAACTTTGTTAAAAGAGATCATACCTAGATTTGGGGTACCTTTAGGAATTTCTTCAGATCGAGGCCCACACTTTATAGCTGAAATAGTACAGGAAATTAGTGAAATGCTTGGAATTAGCTGGGATTTACATACACCGTGGAGGCCACAATCTAGTGGAAAGGTAGAAAGGATGAATCAAACATTAAAAGGACAAATTAAAAAGATATGCCAGGAAGCTCAAATCCAATGGCCACAGGCATTGCCCCTTGCTTTATTGAGAATTCGTATAAAACCTAGAGAAGGGTTGTCTGTAAGTCCCTATGAAATTCTGTACGGTAAGCCATATACTGCACCAACGAAGGGAATGGGAAGTGCAGATTTACACCTCCAAGGAGATCAAGATGTTTATAGTTATATAATTTCTTTAAGCAGATTACTCACAGCCTTACGTGCCGCGATCATCTGGAATCGCCCTTTGCCGTTGGAGAATCAACCAGGAGACCAAGCGTATGTTCGAAATTGGCAAACGGAGCCTTTAAAGGAACAGTGGCATGGACTTTATTTGGTACTATTGATAACATTTACCGCTGTGAAAGTAGCAGGAATTGATAATTGGATTCGTTATACCAGAGTGAAGAAGGTACCATCACAATGGGGGGTAAAAATGATCACTCCTACAAAACTGAGATTTACATCTTGGTAATACTATGCTGGGTAGGATTAAGTAATGGTTTCGCTCAAATAATACATACATATGCTACTGTACATATAGAAGAACGAATGGATGTAAATTTGACTTGTGATTTTGTTGGAGATATGAGAAGTTCAATCCAAGACATTAGTTGCTATTGGCAGAAGAATGAGTCCAAATTGTCAGCTGGGTTTACAATCCGATGGGATAGTGATACACGAAGGGGTACTATGATTTTATCATTGCGAAATGTAAGTAAGACAGATGTAGGAAACTACACCTGTATTGTTTGGATTAAAGAGAGTTTTGATTATGGAAAAAGGGCATTAGAGGTTACTGCAAAATCAGAACCTATGCAGAAAAGAAACAGAGCCAGGAGAGAGTTAAAAGATTTGGAAAAAGACGAAATGCAACCAATACAAATAATCCAGGCGCCACAACAGGAAACACAAGAAAATCTAATGCAAAAGAAAGTTAGCTGAAAAACACCCAGTCTAGAACTGTACAAAAGTATACACTTGTGACACCCCGAAAGTGAAGTTACCTTTCCACCTGTGGTCCTTGCATTAAGGACAGGTTGTGCCTGTAGAGGAATTAAATACTCCATGAGTGAACCTGTAATACAATTCGGAGTGGGAATAGATTGTAGAACTACGATCAGGAGCACAGGAAATTTAGTTTGGGTTACAAGTGATGGACAATGGACGACTCACCTCCCCTTGGATGGGTTGGTGACTGAAATAACTTTAGGGTTACCAACTCTCTGCCCAATTTGGAAGAAAGCGCCATTTAAGGGTAGATTAGAAAATTTATGGATAATGAAGAGAGAAATAAAGGATGATGATGATTGGCAAGAACCATCATCCGGTGTGAAGTTAGGTTGGGCTTTAGAATCATTGTTTGCTCCAATTAGTGCTTATCGGAATAGAGAAATGTTGTACCGGTTGTTAGGACAAACGGAAAGGCTAGCAAGAGTGACTAAAGAAGGATTTAAGGAAATAAACTTACAATTACAGGCAACCACAAAAATGACCCTGCAAAATAGAATGGCATTAGATATGCTGTTGCTAAAAGAACATGGAGTATGTGGTTATTTACGAGATAAGATTGATCATTGTTGTGTACATATTCCGAATGTTACAGCCGCGGTAGAACGTGATTTGTCTCAGCTAACGCAAATTGAACGTGCAACTGAGGAAGAAAGAGAAGAAAGTACCCATAATTGGGTGGCTGCTTTAGCAAAGTCATTTGGATTGAACATCTCTGGTTGGGTAGCATCTTTAATTCAATGGTGTATAATAATTATAATTATTATGTTAGCTATTATGGGAGTGTTGCGTTTGATTCAAAATATTGTTAATAAGGAACGGCAACACTTGGGGAAAATTTTAAAAGCTGTTACCAGGAAGAATCATGAACTTCCCCCGAGATATGAAGACATTGGAAATAATTCATTGCAGCTACAATCACCAGTTTGAGACGGTCCAAAGAATATGGAAATCTGCGGAACTGATGATGAAAATCCTTGCAGTCTGGAAGACTTGAAGTATTTTCAAAGGGGGGAATTGTTACATTATATTGATTAGAATAGGTTATACTTGGTAGACAAGATGAAGGTATAATTGCAGGTGTTGGGTACAGTACAATCTGATGAACTGGGTACAGTACAATCTGATGAACTGGGTACAGCACAATCTGATGAACTAGGTAAATGATAAGCAACTCTTGGCAACAGTAACTGAAGAAACTATAAATGGGAAACAATCATGTAGCTTAGCAATTCTGTTGATTATGTTACGTAACCGAACACTATAAATATTAACCAAGTTAAACGGGGATTTGGGATTCTCAGCTTTGGACATGAGTCCCTGAGACCCCGGGCCCCGAATAAAGCACCGCATATAACTGCTTTCGTAGTTATGTGTTTCTTTACGGGCAACAGTTTTCTGGCGACCCAGATGGGACTTCGGGAGTAGTGTTGACGGTTCGCTTTCCGATTTTGCTCCGTGCCGGCACCGAGGAATTCTCGGGGAGCCATCGGCTGCGCCCGCTCTGCGCTGCTGCTGACGTCCCAAAGTGGTAAGCCCGAAGGTGCTTTATTGTAATATTTGGTCGGGTGCCTGCCTAATAAGACGTGACGGCGATTCACGCAAGGTTGGGCTAACGAGCTCGAGGTCTGGTCTGTGGAAGCCTAGGCGCTGGCCGTCAGACGGAGCGAAAGCCCCGCAGGTCCAGCACTCACGGACATACGTGGCTGTCTCGTGAGTTTGGTTTGGTCTTTTGTTTCCCATCAGAGGCTATCTTTCCGTTTTCTACCCCGTAGATTTAGTGTGTGTGTGTGTGGAGTGAGTGTGTAAGACCATGGTAATACCGGATAATTCTCCGTTAGGATGTTTATTAAAGCATTGGAAAAGTGCGGGATATTTTCAGAGTATGAGTAAAAGTCGATTTATAGATTATTGTACGAATTGGTGGCCACAATATGAGTATGATGGACCCCGGTGGCCTGAACACGGAAGTTTAGATCCGGGTGTTATAGGTCCATTAATGAGATATTGTTAAGAACTTGAAAAATGGGATGAAGTACCATATGTTGATCTATTTTATGATATACGTAATCATCCAGATATGCAGAGAGAATGTGGAATGTTGTTGGTACATCCCGAAAAAAAGATAAAACAAAACGTGAAGGATGTGTAGGTAATAAGAAGTGTATGACTTGTTTGGCAATACAAAATTCAATAAGAGAGCCAGAGGAGGTATCACTTTTAGCATCACCGACGGCCCCTGTGATGTCCGATATAGATGCAGGGGACGATAGTGATACTGATAGTATTAAGGCGGTAAAACCGTCAGAATCAATTAATACTGGAGCGATCCAGATTAAGTTAACACCGAAGGGTTCGCCAGGGCATTCATCATGCCCAAGACAAGCGCAACGAACCCCAATTGCACAGAGAACAAGACAAGGGAGGAAGGAACAAGAGCAAAACAGTAAAGTATTATTAGCCCCTTTACGAGAGGCAATTTCGGGGACTGATAAAGTATATGGGAAAGTTCCTTTTTCCCCAGGAGATTTAGTAATTTGGAAGCAATCAGCTGGAAAGTGTACAATAATAGGAAAAAAAAAAAAAAAAAAAACAAACCACAAAGAGAAATCAGGCAGGATTATTAGCAATGTTACAACGAGTAAATCAAGGAATAAGAGGCAGAAGTAGAGGACGAGGTCGAGGAGGATACAGGGTAGGAGGCATGCGGGGAATACCTCAAAATCAGCTAGGGATAAATCAGTGTGCGTTTTGCAGACAACAGGGACATTGGAAAAATGAGTGCCCAGTGAAAATGAATTTGGCCCAGCAGACTTCAGTAGGAGGAACACCAATGGCAGAAACAATGATGTTAGGACATTTGGGGCAACATAGTAGCTGACTAAGTGATGGATTAAAAGTGACAACAGAAATTGATGGGGAAGAGAAACAATTATTGGTAGATACTGGGGCAACTTATTCTGTTTTAAATACTTGTTTAGGAAAGATAGGAGATACGATGATAACTGTGGTAGGAGCTACAGGAAAAACAGAGCAACGGCCCTTTCTGCGGCCATTGCATCTAAATTTTAGGGGTAAAGAATTAGATCATGAATTTCTCTATGTACCGGATTGTCCTACATCTTTGTTAGGACGAGATTTATTGTCAAGATTTAATGCTAAAATAATATTTGAAAATGGAAAAGCTAAGTTGTAGATACCTGAGGAAGAAATAGCTAGAATATTTATAGTAAAAGAAATAGCTAATACAACAATACCAATAGAGGTAGAAAACGCTGTAGTACCATGGGTATGGGAGACACAAGTACCGGGATTAGCGAAAGCAGCAAAACCTGTCATAGTAGAATTGAAAGAAGGTGTCCAACCGGTAAGAGTTAGACAATATCCTATACAGTTAGAAGCTAGGAAAGGGGTAGCACCATTAATTGCAAAATTTTTGATGCACAATGTGTTAGAAGAATGTGAATCTGAATATAATACACCAATATTTCCTATAAGAAAACCTAACGGAGATTATAGGTTAGTTCAAGATTTAAGAGCTGTAAACGAAATAGTTAAAGATATACATCCAGTAGTAGCAAATCCTTATACATTGTTAACATCTGTGGCAGAACAATTTAGATACTTTTCTGTAATTGATTTAAAAGATGCTTTCTTCTGCATCCCATTGGCATTACAAAGTAGGAAATTATTTGCGTTTGAATGGGAAAATCCGGATACAGGACGAAAACGACAGCTGACCTGGACCAGGTTACCACAAGGCTTCAAAAACAGTCCTACAATATTTGGGAATCAGCTGGCACGAGAACTGGAGGATTGGAAGGAGCAAGGATATTTTCAATTACCATCAAAAGCATACTTATTGTTGCAATATGTGGATGACATTTTCGTGGCGACAGAAAGGTATGAAAACTGCATTACTGTTACAGTTGCGTGATTAAATTTACTGGGACAGAGCGGTTATCGAGTTTCTAAGGAAAAAGCCCAAATTGCCCGGGAAAAAGTGATATATCTGGGATGTGAAATTTCCCAAGGACAAAGACGGTTGGGGGTGAATAGAATACAAGCGATTTGTGCCATCCCTGAACCTAGAAATTTGCACGAGTTACGAACTTTTCTAGGAATGACAGGGTGGTGCAGACTCTGGATTTTGAATTATGGACTGTTAGCCAAACCACTGTATGCAGCTTTAAAAGAGCCACAATTAGTTTGGAGTTTAGAGTGTAAAAGGGCTTTTCAAGACTTAAAACAGGCTCTGCAAGAAGCCCCAGCATTAGGATTGCCTGATTTGACAAAAACATTTCAACTCTTTGTACATGAGCGGCAACGACTAGCGCTTGGAGTTTTAACTCAACGAATTGGATCATGGAAGAGACCGGTGGGCTATTTTTCCAAGCAGTTGGATATGGTAAGTGCCGGATGGCCTTCTTGCCTCCGAGCAGTGGCTGCTACTGTAATGTTAGTCCAAGAAGCTAGAAAATTGACATTGGGAACAAAAATGGAAGTATTTGTGCCCCACATGGTGATTGCAGTTTTGGAACAAAAGGGGGGTCATTGGTTGTCATCCAGTAGAATGTTGAAATATCAGGCAATATTGAGAGAACAGGATGATATATTTTTAAAGATAACAACATGTTTGAATCCCGCTGAATTTTTAGGTAGCAAAATAGAGGAAGGCGAGCTGGAACATGATTGTATTGAGGTGATCGAACAAACTTACGCCAGTAGGGTAGATCTGAAAGATATTCCCCTTGTAAATCCTGACTGGACATTATTTACAGACGGTAGCAGCTTTGTTGAGAATGGAACGCGATATTCTGGATATGCTGTGGTTACTAAGCTTGAAGTAATTGAAGCAAAGGCATTAATGCCAGGAACGTCAGCGCAAAAGGCAGAACTGGTCGCTCTAATTCGGGCTTTAATACCGAGTACGGATAAGAGAGTGAATATTTGGACAGATTCTAAATACGCTTTTGGAATAATACATATACATGGAGCTTTATGGAAGGAAAGAGGATTGTTGACGGCTCAAGGTAGTATTATTAAATATCGAACCGAGATCTTACAGTTATTAGAGGCTGTGGTACTACCTCAGCAAGTGGCTGTAATGCATTGTCGAGGACATCAGAGGGATGACAGCGATGTGGCACAAGGAAACATGAAGGCAGACCAGGCAGCCAAAATTGCTGCACGGCAAGTATGGACTGAATTAGCTCTAATACCTACTAAGGTAAGCCCGATTACTGCTCATCTCTCTGTAAATCCCTTTTATACCCAAGAAGATGAAAAATTAGCCGATTTGGTAAAGGCACAGAAGAATTCACATGGATGGTATGTAACAGGTAATGGACAAGTAGTAGTGCCTGCTACAATTATGAAACGAATAATACAAACTGAACATAATAAATGCCATTGGGGAGCAGAAGCATTGGTGCAGTTTTTAAAGCGGAGCATTGTATCTGCACAAATGTTAACAATAGCAAAAGGGGTGAATGCGAAGTGTCCAGTATGTTTAAAGAATAATCCGGTAATACGAAAACAAATTCAAATGGGAACTTTGAAAGTGGGAATAGAACCAGGTGACTATTGGCAAGTGGATTTTGCAGAATTACCTAAATCAAAAGGGTTTCAGTATTTATTGGTATACGTATGTACCTTTTCAGGGTGGCTAGAAGCATTTCCCTGTAGAACGAATCAAGCTAGAGAAGTAGTAAAAACTTTGTTAAAAGAGATCATACCTAGATTTGGGGTACCTTTAGGAATTTCTTCAGATCGAGGCCCACACTTTATAGCTAAAATAGTACAGGAAATTAGTGAAATGCTTGGAATTAGCTGGGATTTACATACACCGTGGAGGCCACAATCTAGTGGAAAGGTAGAAAGGATGAATCAAACATTAAAAGGAGAAATTAAAAAGATATGCCAGGAAGCTCAAATCCAATGGCCACAGGCATTGCCCCTTGCTTTATTGAGAATTCGTATAAAACCTAGAGAAGGGTTGTCTGTAAGTCCCTATGAAATTCTGTACGGTAAGCCATATACTGCACCAACGAAGGGAATGGGAAGTGCAGATTTACACCTCCAAGGAGATCAAGATGTTTATAGTTATATAATTTCTTTAAGCAGATTACTCACAGCCTTACGTGCCGCGATCATCTGGAATCGCCCTTTGCCGTTGGAGAATCAACCAGGAGACCAAGCGTATGTTCGAAATTGGCAAACGGAGCCTTTAAAGGAACAGTGGCATGGACTTTATTTGGTACTATTGATAACATTTACCGCTGTGAAAGTAGCAGGAATTGATAATTGGATTCATTATACCAGAGTGAAGAAGGTACCATCACAATGGGGGGTAAAAATGATCACTCCTACAAAACTGAGATTTACATCTTGGTAATACTATGCTGGGTAGGATTAAGTAATGGTTTCGCTCAAATAATACATACATATGCTACTGTACATATAGAAGAACGAATGGATGTAAATTTGACTTGTGATTTTGTTGGAGATATGAGAAGTTCAATCCAAGACATTAGTTGCTATTGGCAGAAGAATGAGTCCAAATTGTCAACTGGGTTTACAATCCGATGGGATAGTGATACACGAAGGGGTACTATGATTTTATCATTGCGAAATGTAAGTAAGACAGATGTAGGAAACTACACCTGTATTGTTTGGATTAAAGAGAGTTTTGATTATGGAAAAAGGGCATTAGAGGTTACTGCAAAATCAGAACCTATGCAGAAAAGAAACAGAGCCAGGAGAGAGTTAAAAGATTTGGAAAAAGACGAAATGCAACCAATACAAATAATCCAGGCGCCACAACAGGAAACACAAGAAAATCTAATGCAAAAGAAAGTTAGCTGAAAAACACCCAGTCTAGAACTGTACAAAAGTATACACTTGTGACACCCCGAAAGTGAAGTTACCTTTCCACCTGTGGTCCTTGCATTAAGGACAGGTTGTGCCTGTAGAGGAATTAAATACTCCATGAGTGAACCTGTAATACAATTCGGAGTGAGAATAGATTGTAGAACTACGATCAGGAGCACAGGAAATTTAGTTTGGGTTACAAGTGATGGACAATGGACGACTCACCTCCCCTTGGATGGGTTGGTGACTGAAATAACTTTAGGGTTACCAACTCTCTGCCCAATTTGGAAGAAAGCGCCATTTAAGGGTAGATTAGAAAATTTATGGATAATGAAGAGAGAAATAAAGGATGATGATGATTGGCAAGAACCATCATCCGGTGTGAAGTTAGGTTGGGCTTTAGAATCATTGTTTGCTCCAATTAGTACTTATCGGAATAGAGAAATGTTGTACCGGTTGTTAGGACAAACGGAAAGGCTAGCAAGAGTGACTAAAGAAGGATTTAAGGAAATAAACTTACAATTACAGGCAACCACAAAAATGACCCTGCAAAATAGAATGGCATTAGATATGCTGTTGCTAAAAGAACATGGAGTATGTGGTTATTTACGAGATAAGATTGATCATTGTTGTGTACATATTCCGAATGTTACAGCCGCGGTAGAACGTGATTTGTCTCAGCTAACGCAAATTGAACGTGCAACTGAGGAAGAAAGAGAAGAAAGTACCCATAATTGGGTGGCTGCTTTAGCAAAGTCATTTGGATTGAACATCTCTGGTTGGGTAGCATCTTTAATTCAATGGTGTATAATAATTATAATTATTATGTTAGCTATTATGGGAGTGTTGCGTTTGATTCAAAATATTGTTAATAAGGAACGGCAACACTTGGGGAAAATTTTAAAAGCTGTTACCAGGAAGAATCATGAACTTCCCCCGAGATATGAAGACATTGGAAATAATTCATTGCAGCTACAATCACCAGTTTGAGACGGTCCAAAGAATATGGAAATCTGCGGAACTGATGATGAAAATCCTTGCAGTCTGGAAGACTTGAAGTATTTTCAAAGGGGGGAATTGTTACATTATATTGATTAGAATAGGTTATACTTGGTAGACAAGATGAAGGTATAATTGCAGGTGTTGGGTACAGTACAATCTGATGAACTGGGTACAGTACAATCTGATGAACTGGGTACAGCACAATCTGATGAACTAGGTAAATGATAAGCAACTCTTGGCAACAGTAACTGAAGAAACTATAAATGGGAAACAATCATGTAGCTTAGCAATTCTGTTGATTATGTTACGTAACCGAACACTATAAATATTAACCAAGTTAAACGGGGATTTGGGATTCTCAGCTTTGGACATGAGTCCCTGAGACCCCGGGCCCCGAATAAAGCACCGCATATAACTGCTTTCGTAGTTATGTGTTTCTTTACGGGCAACAGTTTTCTGGCGACCCAGATGGGACTTCGGGAGTAGTGTTGACGGTTCGCTTTCCGATTTTGCTCCGTGCCGGCACCGAGGAATTCTCGGGGAGCCATCGGCTGCGCCCGCTCTGCGCTGCTGCTGACGTCCCAAAGTGGTAAGCCCGAAGGTGCTTTATTGTAATATTTGGTCGGGTGCCTGCCTAATAAGACGTGACGGCGATTCACGCAAGGTTGGGCTAACGAGCTCGAGGTCTGGTCTGTGGAAGCCTAGGCGCTGGCCGTCAGACGGAGCGAAAGCCCCGCAGGTCCAGCACTCACGGACATACGTGGCTGTCTCGTGAGTTTGGTTTGGTCTTTTGTTTCCCATCAGAGGCTATCTTTCCGTTTTCTACCCCGTAGATTTAGTGTGTGTGTGTGTGGAGTGAGTGTGTAAGACCATGGTAATACCGGATAATTCTCCGTTAGGATGTTTATTAAAGCATTGGAAAAGTGCGGGATATTTTCAGAGTATGAGTAAAAGTCGATTTATAGATTATTGTACGAATTGGTGGCCACAATATGAGTATGATGGACCCCGGTGGCCTGAACACGGAAGTTTAGATCCGGGTGTTATAGGTCCATTAATGAGATATTGTTAAGAACTTGAAAAATGGGATGAAGTACCATATGTTGATCTATTTTATGATATACGTAATCATCCAGATATGCAGAGAGAATGTGGAATGTTGTTGGTACATCCCGAAAAAAAGATAAAACAAAACGTGAAGGATGTGTAGGTAATAAGAAGTGTATGACTTGTTTGGCAATACAAAATTCAATAAGAGAGCCAGAGGAGGTATCACTTTTAGCATCACCGACGGCCCCTGTGATGTCCGATATAGATGCAGGGGACGATAGTGATACTGATAGTATTAAGGCGGTAAAACCGTCAGAATCAATTAATACTGGAGCGATCCAGATTAAGTTAACACCGAAGGGTTCGCCAGGGCATTCATCATGCCCAAGACAAGCGCAACGAACCCCAATTGCACAGAGAACAAGACAAGGGAGGAAGGAACAAGAGCAAAACAGTAAAGTATTATTAGCCCCTTTACGAGAGGCAATTTCGGGGACTGATAAAGTATATGGGAAAGTTCCTTTTTCCCCAGGAGATTTAGTAATTTGGAAGCAATCAGCTGGAAAGTGTACAATAATAGGAAAAAAAAAAAAAAAAAAAAACAAACCACAAAGAGAAATCAGGCAGGATTATTAGCAATGTTACAACGAGTAAATCAAGGAATAAGAGGCAGAAGTAGAGGACGAGGTCGAGGAGGATACAGGGTAGGAGGCATGCGGGGAATACCTCAAAATCAGCTAGGGATAAATCAGTGTGCGTTTTGCAGACAACAGGGACATTGGAAAAATGAGTGCCCAGTGAAAATGAATTTGGCCCAGCAGACTTCAGTAGGAGGAACACCAATGGCAGAAACAATGATGTTAGGACATTTGGGGCAACATAGTAGCTGACTAAGTGATGGATTAAAAGTGACAACAGAAATTGATGGGGAAGAGAAACAATTATTGGTAGATACTGGGGCAACTTATTCTGTTTTAAATACTTGTTTAGGAAAGATAGGAGATACGATGATAACTGTGGTAGGAGCTACAGGAAAAACAGAGCAACGGCCCTTTCTGCGGCCATTGCATCTAAATTTTAGGGGTAAAGAATTAGATCATGAATTTCTCTATGTACCGGATTGTCCTACATCTTTGTTAGGACGAGATTTATTGTCAAGATTTAATGCTAAAATAATATTTGAAAATGGAAAAGCTAAGTTGTAGATACCTGAGGAAGAAATAGCTAGAATATTTATAGTAAAAGAAATAGCTAATACAACAATACCAATAGAGGTAGAAAACGCTGTAGTACCATGGGTATGGGAGACACAAGTACCGGGATTAGCGAAAGCAGCAAAACCTGTCATAGTAGAATTGAAAGAAGGTGTCCAACCGGTAAGAGTTAGACAATATCCTATACAGTTAGAAGCTAGGAAAGGGGTAGCACCATTAATTGCAAAATTTTTGATGCACAATGTGTTAGAAGAATGTGAATCTGAATATAATACACCAATATTTCCTATAAGAAAACCTAACGGAGATTATAGGTTAGTTCAAGATTTAAGAGCTGTAAACGAAATAGTTAAAGATATACATCCAGTAGTAGCAAATCCTTATACATTGTTAACATCTGTGGCAGAACAATTTAGATACTTTTCTGTAATTGATTTAAAAGATGCTTTCTTCTGCATCCCATTGGCATTACAAAGTAGGAAATTATTTGCGTTTGAATGGGAAAATCCGGATACAGGACGAAAACGACAGCTGACCTGGACCAGGTTACCACAAGGCTTCAAAAACAGTCCTACAATATTTGGGAATCAGCTGGCACGAGAACTGGAGGATTGGAAGGAGCAAGGATATTTTCAATTACCATCAAAAGCATACTTATTGTTGCAATATGTGGATGACATTTTCGTGGCGACAGAAAGGTATGAAAACTGCATTACTGTTACAGTTGCGTGATTAAATTTACTGGGACAGAGCGGTTATCGAGTTTCTAAGGAAAAAGCCCAAATTGCCCGGGAAAAAGTGATATATCTGGGATGTGAAATTTCCCAAGGACAAAGACGGTTGGGGGTGAATAGAATACAAGCGATTTGTGCCATCCCTGAACCTAGAAATTTGCACGAGTTACGAACTTTTCTAGGAATGACAGGGTGGTGCAGACTCTGGATTTTGAATTATGGACTGTTAGCCAAACCACTGTATGCAGCTTTAAAAGAGCCACAATTAGTTTGGAGTTTAGAGTGTAAAAGGGCTTTTCAAGACTTAAAACAGGCTCTGCAAGAAGCCCCAGCATTAGGATTGCCTGATTTGACAAAAACATTTCAACTCTTTGTACATGAGCGGCAACGACTAGCGCTTGGAGTTTTAACTCAACGAATTGGATCATGGAAGAGACCGGTGGGCTATTTTTCCAAGCAGTTGGATATGGTAAGTGCCGGATGGCCTTCTTGCCTCCGAGCAGTGGCTGCTACTGTAATGTTAGTCCAAGAAGCTAGAAAATTGACATTGGGAACAAAAATGGAAGTATTTGTGCCCCACATGGTGATTGCAGTTTTGGAACAAAAGGGGGGTCATTGGTTGTCATCCAGTAGAATGTTGAAATATCAGGCAATATTGAGAGAACAGGATGATATATTTTTAAAGATAACAACATGTTTGAATCCCGCTGAATTTTTAGGTAGCAAAATAGAGGAAGGCGAGCTGGAACATGATTGTATTGAGGTGATCGAACAAACTTACGCCAGTAGGGTAGATCTGAAAGATATTCCCCTTGTAAATCCTGACTGGACATTATTTACAGACGGTAGCAGCTTTGTTGAGAATGGAACGCGATATTCTGGATATGCTGTGGTTACTAAGCTTGAAGTAATTGAAGCAAAGGCATTAATGCCAGGAACGTCAGCGCAAAAGGCAGAACTGGTCGCTCTAATTCGGGCTTTAATACCGAGTACGGATAAGAGAGTGAATATTTGGACAGATTCTAAATACGCTTTTGGAATAATACATATACATGGAGCTTTATGGAAGGAAAGAGGATTGTTGACGGCTCAAGGTAGTATTATTAAATATCGAACCGAGATCTTACAGTTATTAGAGGCTGTGGTACTACCTCAGCAAGTGGCTGTAATGCATTGTCGAGGACATCAGAGGGATGACAGCGATGTGGCACAAGGAAACATGAAGGCAGACCAGGCAGCCAAAATTGCTGCACGGCAAGTATGGACTGAATTAGCTCTAATACCTACTAAGGTAAGCCCGATTACTGCTCATCTCTCTGTAAATCCCTTTTATACCCAAGAAGATGAAAAATTAGCCGATTTGGTAAAGGCACAGAAGAATTCACATGGATGGTATGTAACAGGTAATGGACAAGTAGTAGTGCCTGCTACAATTATGAAACGAATAATACAAACTGAACATAATAAATGCCATTGGGGAGCAGAAGCATTGGTGCAGTTTTTAAAGCGGAGCATTGTATCTGCACAAATGTTAACAATAGCAAAAGGGGTGAATGCGAAGTGTCCAGTATGTTTAAAGAATAATCCGGTAATACGAAAACAAATTCAAATGGGAACTTTGAAAGTGGGAATAGAACCAGGTGACTATTGGCAAGTGGATTTTGCAGAATTACCTAAATCAAAAGGGTTTCAGTATTTATTGGTATACGTATGTACCTTTTCAGGGTGGCTAGAAGCATTTCCCTGTAGAACGAATCAAGCTAGAGAAGTAGTAAAAACTTTGTTAAAAGAGATCATACCTAGATTTGGGGTACCTTTAGGAATTTCTTCAGATCGAGGCCCACACTTTATAGCTAAAATAGTACAGGAAATTAGTGAAATGCTTGGAATTAGCTGGGATTTACATACACCATGGAGGCCACAATCTAGTGGAAAGGTAGAAAGGATGAATCAAACATTAAAAGGAGAAATTAAAAAGATATGCCAGGAAGCTCAAATCCAATGGCCACAGGCATTGCCCCTTGCTTTATTGAGAATTCGTATAAAACCTAGAGAAGGGTTGTCTGTAAGTCCCTATGAAATTCTGTACGGTAAGCCATATACTGCACCAACGAAGGGAATGGGAAGTGCAGATTTACACCTCCAAGGAGATCAAGATGTTTATAGTTATATAATTTCTTTAAGCAGATTACTCACAGCCTTACGTGCCGCGATCATCTGGAATCGCCCTTTGCCGTTGGAGAATCAACCAGGAGACCAAGCGTATGTTCGAAATTGGCAAACGGAGCCTTTAAAGGAACAGTGGCATGGACTTTATTTGGTACTATTGATAACATTTACCGCTGTGAAAGTAGCAGGAATTGATAATTGGATTCATTATACCAGAGTGAAGAAGGTACCATCACAATGGGGGGTAAAAATGATCACTCCTACAAAACTGAGATTTACATCTTGGTAATACTATGCTGGGTAGGATTAAGTAATGGTTTCGCTCAAATAATACATACATATGCTACTGTACATATAGAAGAACGAATGGATGTAAATTTGACTTGTGATTTTGTTGGAGATATGAGAAGTTCAATCCAAGACATTAGTTGCTATTGGCAGAAGAATGAGTCCAAATTGTCAACTGGGTTTACAATCCGATGGGATAGTGATACACGAAGGGGTACTATGATTTTATCATTGCGAAATGTAAGTAAGACAGATGTAGGAAACTACACCTGTATTGTTTGGATTAAAGAGAGTTTTGATTATGGAAAAAGGGCATTAGAGGTTACTGCAAAATCAGAACCTATGCAGAAAAGAAACAGAGCCAGGAGAGAGTTAAAAGATTTGGAAAAAGACGAAATGCAACCAATACAAATAATCCAGGCGCCACAACAGGAAACACAAGAAAATCTAATGCAAAAGAAAGTTAGCTGAAAAACACCCAGTCTAGAACTGTACAAAAGTATACACTTGTGACACCCCGAAAGTGAAGTTACCTTTCCACCTGTGGTCCTTGCATTAAGGACAGGTTGTGCCTGTAGAGGAATTAAATACTCCATGAGTGAACCTGTAATACAATTCGGAGTGAGAATAGATTGTAGAACTACGATCAGGAGCACAGGAAATTTAGTTTGGGTTACAAGTGATGGACAATGGACGACTCACCTCCCCTTGGATGGGTTGGTGACTGAAATAACTTTAGGGTTACCAACTCTCTGCCCAATTTGGAAGAAAGCGCCATTTAAGGGTAGATTAGAAAATTTATGGATAATGAAGAGAGAAATAAAGGATGATGATGATTGGCAAGAACCATCATCCGGTGTGAAGTTAGGTTGGGCTTTAGAATCATTGTTTGCTCCAATTAGTGCTTATCGGAATAGAGAAATGTTGTACCGGTTGTTAGGACAAACGGAAAGGCTAGCAAGAGTGACTAAAGAAGGATTTAAGGAAATAAACTTACAATTACAGGCAACCACAAAAATGACCCTGCAAAATAGAATGGCATTAGATATGCTGTTGCTAAAAGAACATGGAGTATGTGGTTATTTACGAGATAAGATTGATCATTGTTGTGTACATATTCCGAATGTTACAGCCGCGGTAGAACGTGATTTGTCTCAGCTAACGCAAATTGAACATGCAACTGAGGAAGAAAGAGAAGAAAGTACCCATAATTGGGTTGCTGCTTTAGCAAAGTCATTTGGATTGAACATCTCTGGTTGGGTAGCATCTTTAATTCAATGGTGTATAATAATTATAATTATTATGTTAGCTATTATGGGAGTGTTGCGTTTGATTCAAAATATTGTTAATAAGGAACGGCAACACTTGGGGAAAATTTTAAAAGCTGTTACCAGGAAGAATCATGAACTTCCCCCGAGATATGAAGACATTGGAAATAATTCATTGCAGCTACAATCACCAGTTTGAGACGGTCCAAAGAATATGGAAATCTGCGGAACTGATGATGAAAATCCTTGCAGTCTGGAAGACTTGAAGTATTTTCAAAGGGGGGAATTGTTACATTATATTGATTAGAATAGGTTATACTTGGTAGACAAGATGAAGGTATAATTGCAGGTGTTGGGTACAGTACAGTCTGATGAAGTGGGTACAGTACAGTCTGATGAAGTGGGTACAGTACAATCTGATGAACTAGGTACAGCACAATCTGATGAACTAGGTAAATGATAAGCAAATCTTGGCAACAGTAACTGAAGAAACTATAAATGGGAAACAATCATGTAGCTTAGCAATTCTGTTGATTATGTTACGTAACCGAACACTATAAATATTAACCAAGTTAAACGGGGATTTGGGATTCTCAGCTTTGGACATGAGTCCCTGAGACCCCGGGCCCCGAATAAAGCACCGCATATAACTGCTTTCGTAGTTATGTGTTTCTTTACGGGCAACAGTTTTCTGGCGACCCAGATGGGACTTCGGGAGTAGTGTTGACGGTTCGCTTTCCGATTTTGCTCCGTGCCGGCACCGAGGAATTCTCGGGGAGCCATCGGCTGCGCCCGCTCTGCGCTGCTGCTGACGTCCCAAAGTGGTAAGCCCGAAGGTGCTTTATTGTAATATTTGGTCGGGTGCCTGCCTAATAAGACGTGACGGCGATTCACGCAAGGTTGGGCTAACGAGCTCGAGGTCTGGTCTGTGGAAGCCTAGGCGCTGGCCGTCAGACGGAGCGAAAGCCCCGCAGGTCCAGCACTCACGGACATACGTGGCTGTCTCGTGAGTTTGGTTTGGTCTTTTGTTTCCCATCAGAGGCTATCTTTCCGTTTTCTACCCCGTAGTTTAGTGTGTGTGTGTGTGTGGAGTGAGTGTGTAAGACCATGGTAATACCGGATAATTCTCCGTTAGGATGTTTATTAAAGCATTGGAAAAGTGCGGGATATTTTCAGAGTATGAGTAAAAGTCGATTTATAGATTATTGTACGAATTGGTGGCCACATATGAGTATGATGGACCCCGGTGGCCTGAACACGGAAGTTTAGATCCGGGTGTTATAGGTCCATTAATGAGATATTGTTAAGAACTTGAAAAATGGGATGAAGTACCATATGTTGATCTATTTTATGATATACGTAATCATCCAGATATGCAGAGAGAATGTGGAATGTTGTTGGTACATCCCGAAAAAAAGATAAAACAAAATGTGAAGGATGTGTAGGTAATAAGAAGTGTATGACTTGTTTGGCAATACAAAATTCAATAAGAGAGCCAGAGGAGGTATCACTTTTAGCATCACCGACGGCCCCTGTGATGTCCGATATAGATGCAGGGGACGATAGTGATACTGATAGTATTAAGGCGGTAAAACCGTCAGAATCAATTAATACTGGAGCGATCCAGATTAAGTTAACACCGAAGGGTTCGCCAGGGCATTCATCATGCCCAAGACAAGCGCAACGAACCCCAATTGCACAGAGAACAAGACAAGGGAGGAAGGAACAAGAGCAAAACAGTAAAGTATTATTAGCCCCTTTACGAGAGGCAATTTCGGGGACTGATAAAGTATATGGGAAAGTTCCTTTTTCCCCAGGAGATTTAGTAATTTGGAAGCAATCAGCTGGAAAGTGTACAATAATAGGAAAAAAAAAAAAAAAAACAAACCACAAAGAGAAATCAGGCAGGATTATTAGCAATGTTACAACGAGTAAATCAAGGAATAAGAGGCAGAAGTAGAGGACGAGGTCGAGGAGGATACAGGGTAGGAGGCATGCGGGGAATACCTCAAAATCAGCTAGGGATAAATCAGTGTGCGTTTTGCAGACAACAGGGACATTGGAAAAATGAGTGCCCAGTGAAAATGAATTTGGCCCAGCAGACTTCAGTAGGAGGAACACCAATGGCAGAAACAATGATGTTAGGACATTTGGGGCAACATAGTAGCTGACTAAGTGATGGATTAAAAGTGACAACAGAAATTGATGGGGAAGAGAAACAATTATTGGTAGATACTGGGGCAACTTATTCTGTTTTAAATACTTGTTTAGGAAAGATAGGAGATACGATGATAACTGTGGTAGGAGCTACAGGAAAAACAGAGCAACGGCCCTTTCTGCGGCCATTGCATCTAAATTTTAGGGGTAAAGAATTAGATCATGAATTTCTCTATGTACCGGATTGTCCTACATCTTTGTTAGGACGAGATTTATTGTCAAGATTTAATGCTAAAATAATATTTGAAAATGGAAAAGCTAAGTTGCAGATACCTGAGGAAGAAATAGCTAGAATATTTATAGTAAAAGAAATAGCTAATACAACAATACCAATAGAGGTAGAAAACGCTGTAGTACCATGGGTATGGGAGACACAAGTACCGGGATTAGCGAAAGCAGCAAAACCTGTCATAGTAGAATTGAAAGAAGGTGTCCAACCGGTAAGAGTTAGACAATATCCTATACAGTTAGAAGCTAGGAAAGGGGTAGCACCATTAATTGCAAAATTTTTGATGCACAATGTGTTAGAAGAATGTGAATCTGAATATAATACACCAATATTTCCTATAAGAAAACCTAACGGAGATTATAGGTTAGTTCAAGATTTAAGAGCTGTAAACGAAATAGTTAAAGATATACATCCAGTAGTAGCAAATCCTTATACATTGTTAACATCTGTGGCAGAACAATTTAGATACTTTTCTGTAATTGATTTAAAAGATGCTTTCTTCTGCATCCCATTGGCATTACAAAGTAGGAAATTATTTGCGTTTGAATGGGAAAATCCGGATACAGGACGAAAACGACAGCTGACCTGGACCAGGTTACCACAAGGCTTCAAAAACAGTCCTACAATGTTTGGGAATCAGCTGGCACGAGAACTGGAGGATTGGAAGGAGCAAGGATATTTTCAATTACCATCAAAAGCATACTTATTGTTGCAATATGTGGATGACATTTTCGTGGCGACAGAAAGGTATGAAAACTGCATTACTGTTACAGTTGCGTGATTAAATTTCCTGGGACAGAGCGGTTATCGAGTTTCTAAGGAAAAAGCCCAAATTGCCCGGGAAAAAGTGATATATCTGGGATGTGAAATTTCCCAAGGACAAAGACGGTTGGGGGTGAATAGAATACAAGCGATTTGTGCCATCCCTGAACCTAGAAATTTGCACGAGTTACGAACTTTTCTAGGAATGACAGGGTGGTGCAGACTCTGGATTTTGAATTATGGACTGTTAGCCAAACCACTGTATGCAGCTTTAAAAGAGCCACAATTAGTTTGGAGTTTAGAGTGTAAAAGGGCTTTTCAAGACTTAAAACAGGCTCTGCAAGAAGCCCCAGCATTAGGATTGCCTGATTTGACAAAAACATTTCAACTCTTTGTACATGAGCGGCAACGACTAGCGCTTGGAGTTTTAACTCAACGAATTGGATCATGGAAGAGACCGGTGGGCTATTTTTCCAAGCAGTTGGATATGGTAAGTGCCGGATGGCCTTCTTGCCTCCGAGCAGTGGCTGCTACTGTAATGTTAGTCCAAGAAGCTAGAAAATTGACATTGGGAACAAAAATGGAAGTATTTGTGCCCCACATGGTGATTGCAGTTTTGGAACAAAAGGGGGGTCATTGGTTGTCATCCAGTAGAATGTTGAAATATCAGGCAATATTGAGAGAACAGGATGATATATTTTTAAAGATAACAACATGTTTGAATCCCGCTGAATTTTTAGGTAGCAAAATAGAGGAAGGCGAGCTGGAACATGATTGTATTGAGGTGATCGAACAAACTTACGCCAGTAGGGTAGATCTGAAAGATATTCCCCTTGTAAATCCTGACTGGACATTATTTACAGACGGTAGCAGCTTTGTTGAGAATGGAACGCGATATTCTGGATATGCTGTGGTTACTAAGCTTGAAGTAATTGAGGCAAAGGCATTAATGCCAGGAACGTCAGCGCAAAAGGCAGAACTGGTCGCTCTAATTCGGGCTTTAATACCGAGTACGGATAAGAGAGTGAATATTTGGACAGATTCTAAATACGCTTTTGGAATAATACATATACATGGAGCTTTATGGAAGGAAAGAGGATTGTTGACGGCTCAAGGTAGTATTATTAAATATCGAACCGAGATCTTACAGTTATTAGAGGCTGTGGTACTACCTCAGCAAGTGGCTGTAATGCATTGTCGAGGACATCAGAGGGATGACAGCGATGTGGCACAAGGAAACATGAAGGCAGACCAGGCAGCCAAAATTGCTGCACGGCAAGTATGGACTGAATTAGCTCTAATACCTACTAAGGTAAGCCCGATTACTGCTCATCTCTCTGTAAATCCCTTTTATACCCAAGAAGATGAAAAATTAGCCGATTTGGTAAAGGCACAGAAGAATTCACATGGATGGTATGTAACAGGTAATGGACAAGTAGTAGTGCCTGCTACAATTATGAAACGAATAATACAAACTGAACATAATAAATGCCATTGGGGAGCAGAAGCATTGGTGCAGTTTTTAAAGCGGAGCATTATATCTGCACAAATGTTAACAATAGCAAAAGGGGTGAATGCGAAGTGTCCAGTATGTTTAAAGAATAATCCGGTAATACGAAAACAAATTCCAATGGGAACTTTGAAAGTGGGAATAGAACCAGGTGACTATTGGCAAGTGGATTTTGCAGAATTACCTAAATCAAAAGGGTTTCAGTATTTATTGGTATACGTATGTACCTTTTCAGGGTGGCTAGAAGCATTTCCCTGTAGAACGAATCAAGCTAGAGAAGTAGTAAAAACTTTGTTAAAAGAGATCATACCTAGATTTGGGGTACCTTTAGGAATTTCTTCAGATCGAGGCCCACACTTTATAGCTGAAATAGTACAGGAAATTAGTGAAATGCTTGGAATTAGCTGGGATTTACATACACCATGGAGGCCACAATCTAGTGGAAAGGTAGAAAGGATGAATCAAACATTAAAAGGACAAATTAAAAAGATATGCCAGGAAGCTCAAATCCAATGGCCACAGGCATTGCCCCTTGCTTTATTGAGAATTCGTATAAAACCTAGAGAAGGGTTGTCTGTAAGTCCCTATGAAATTCTGTACGGTAAGCCATATACTGCACCAACGAAGGGAATGGGAAGTGCAGATTTACACCTCCAAGGAGATCAAGATGTTTATAGTTATATAATTTCTTTAAGCAGATTACTCACAGCCTTACGTGCCGCGATCATCTGGAATCGCCCTTTGCCGTTGGAGAATCAACCAGGAGACCAAGCGTATGTTCGAAATTGGCAAACGGAGCCTTTAAAGGAACAGTGGCATGGACTTTATTTGGTGCTATTGATAACATTTACCGCTGTGAAAGTAGCAGGAATTGATAATTGGATTCATTATACCAGAGTGAAGAAGGTACCATCACAATGGGGGGTAAAAATGATCACTCCTACAAAACTGAGATTTACATCTTGGTAATACTATGCTGGGTAGGATTAAGTAATGGTTTCGCTCAAATAATACATACATATGCTACTGTACATATAGAAGAACGAATGGATGTAAATTTGACTTGTGATTTTGTTGGAGATATGAGAAGTTCAATCCAAGACATTAGTTGCTATTGGCAGAAGAATGAGTCCAAATTGTCAGCTGGGTTTACAATCCGATGGGATAGTGATACACGAAGGGGTACTATGATTTTATCATTGCGAAATGTAAGTAAGACAGATGTAGGAAACTACACCTGTATTGTTTGGATTAAAGAGAGTTTTGATTATGGAAAAAGGGCATTAGAGGTTACTGCAAAATCAGAACCTATGCAGAAAAGAAACAGAGCCAGGAGAGAGTTAAAAGATTTGGAAAAAGACGAAATGCAACCAATACAAATAATCCAGGCGCCACAACAGGAAACACAAGAAAATCCAATGCAAAAGAAAGTTAGCTGAAAAACACCCAGTCTAGAACTGTACAAAAGTATACACTTGTGACACCCCGAAAGTGAAGTTACCTTTCCACCTGTGGTCCTTGCATTAAGGACAGGTTGTGCCTGTAGAGGAATTAAATACTCCATGAGTGAACCTGTAATACAATTCGGAGTGAGAATAGATTGTAGAACTACGATCAGGAGCACAGGAAATTTAGTTTGGGTTACAAGTGATGGACAATGGACGACTCACCTCCCCTTGGATGGGTTGGTGACTGAAATAACTTTAGGGTTACCAACTCTCTGCCCAATTTGGAAGAAAGCGCCATTTAAGGGTAGATTAGAAAATTTATGGATAATGAAGAGAGAAATAAAGGATGATGATGATTGGCAAGAACCATCATCCGGTGTGAAGTTAGGTTGGGCTTTAGAATCATTGTTTGCTCCAATTAGTGCTTATCGGAATAGAGAAATGTTGTACCGGTTGTTAGGACAAACGGAAAGGCTAGCAAGAGTGACTAAAGAAGGATTTAAGGAAATAAACTTACAATTACAGGCAACCACAAAAATGACCCTGCAAAATAGAATGGCATTAGATATGCTGTTGCTAAAAGAACATGGAGTATGTGGTTATTTACGAGATAAGATTGATCATTGTTGTGTACATATTCCGAATGTTACAGCCGCGGTAGAACGTGATTTGTCTCAGCTAACGCAAATTGAACATGCAACTGAGGAAGAAAGAGAAGAAAGTACCCATAATTGGGTTGCTGCTTTAGCAAAGTCATTTGGATTGAACATCTCTGGTTGGGTAGCATCTTTAATTCAATGGTGTATAATAATTATAATTATTATGTTAGCTATTATGGGAGTGTTGCGTTTGATTCAAAATATTGTTAATAAGGAACGGCAACACTTGGGGAAAATTTTAAAAGCTGTTACCAGGAAGAATCATGAACTTCCCCCGAGATATGAAGACATTGGAAATAATTCATTGCAGCTACAATCACCAGTTTGAGACGGTCCAAAGAATATGGAAATCTGCGGAACTGATGATGAAAATCCTTGCAGTCTGGAAGACTTGAAGTATTTTCAAAGGGGGGAATTGTTACATTATATTGATTAGAATAGGTTATACTTGGTAGACAAGATGAAGGTATAATTGCAGGTGTTGGGTACAGTACAGTCTGATGAAGTGGGTACAGTACAGTCTGATGAAGTGGGTACAGTACAATCTGATGAACTAGGTACAGCACAATCTGATGAACTAGGTAAATGATAAGCAAATCTTGGCAACAGTAACTGAAGAAACTATAAATGGGAAACAATCATGTAGCTTAGCAATTCTGTTGATTATGTTACGTAACCGAACACTATAAATATTAACCAAGTTAAACGGGGATTTGGGATTCTCAGCTTTGGACATGAGTCCCTGAGACCCCGGGCCCCGAATAAAGCACCGCATATAACTGCTTTCGTAGTTATGTGTTTCTTTACGGGCAACAGTTTTCTGGCGACCCAGATGGGACTTCGGGAGTAGTGTTGACGGTTCGCTTTCCGATTTTGCTCCGTGCCGGCACCGAGGAATTCTCGGGGAGCCATCGGCTGCGCCCGCTCTGCGCTGCTGCTGACGTCCCAAAGTGGTAAGCCCGAAGGTGCTTTATTGTAATATTTGGTCGGGTGCCTGCCTAATAAGACGTGACGGCGATTCACGCAAGGTTGGGCTAACGAGCTCGAGGTCTGGTCTGTGGAAGCCTAGGCGCTGGCCGTCAGACGGAGCGAAAGCCCCGCAGGTCCAGCACTCACGGACATACGTGGCTGTCTCGTGAGTTTGGTTTGGTCTTTTGTTTCCCATCAGAGGCTATCTTTCCGTTTTCTACCCCGTAGTTTAGTGTGTGTGTGTGTGGAGTGAGTGTGTAAGACCATGGTAATACCGGATAATTCTCCGTTAGGATGTTTATTAAAGCATTGGAAAAGTGCGGGATATTTTCAGAGTATGAGTAAAAGTCGATTTATAGATTATTGTACGAATTGGTGGCCACATATGAGTATGATGGACCCCGGTGGCCTGAACACGGAAGTTTAGATCCGGGTGTTATAGGTCCATTAATGAGATATTGTTAAGAACTTGAAAAATGGGATGAAGTACCATATGTTGATCTATTTTATGATATACGTAATCATCCAGATATGCAGAGAGAATGTGGAATGTTGTTGGTACATCCCGAAAAAAAGATAAAACAAAATGTGAAGGATGTGTAGGTAATAAGAAGTGTATGACTTGTTTGGCAATACAAAATTCAATAAGAGAGCCAGAGGAGGTATCACTTTTAGCATCACCGACGGCCCCTGTGATGTCCGATATAGATGCAGGGGACGATAGTGATACTGATAGTATTAAGGCGGTAAAACCGTCAGAATCAATTAATACTGGAGCGATCCAGATTAAGTTAACACCGAAGGGTTCGCCAGGGCATTCATCATGCCCAAGACAAGCGCAACGAACCCCAATTGCACAGAGAACAAGACAAGGGAGGAAGGAACAAGAGCAAAACAGTAAAGTATTATTAGCCCCTTTACGAGAGGCAATTTCGGGGACTGATAAAGTATATGGGAAAGTTCCTTTTTCCCCAGGAGATTTAGTAATTTGGAAGCAATCAGCTGGAAAGTGTACAATAATAGGAAAAAAAAAAAAAAAAACAAACCACAAAGAGAAATCAGGCAGGATTATTAGCAATGTTACAACGAGTAAATCAAGGAATAAGAGGCAGAAGTAGAGGACGAGGTCGAGGAGGATACAGGGTAGGAGGCATGCGGGGAATACCTCAAAATCAGCTAGGGATAAATCAGTGTGCGTTTTGCAGACAACAGGGACATTGGAAAAATGAGTGCCCAGTGAAAATGAATTTGGCCCAGCAGACTTCAGTAGGAGGAACACCAATGGCAGAAACAATGATGTTAGGACATTTGGGGCAACATAGTAGCTGACTAAGTGATGGATTAAAAGTGACAACAGAAATTGATGGGGAAGAGAAACAATTATTGGTAGATACTGGGGCAACTTATTCTGTTTTAAATACTTGTTTAGGAAAGATAGGAGATACGATGATAACTGTGGTAGGAGCTACAGGAAAAACAGAGCAACGGCCCTTTCTGCGGCCATTGCATCTAAATTTTAGGGGTAAAGAATTAGATCATGAATTTCTCTATGTACCGGATTGTCCTACATCTTTGTTAGGACGAGATTTATTGTCAAGATTTAATGCTAAAATAATATTTGAAAATGGAAAAGCTAAGTTGCAGATACCTGAGGAAGAAATAGCTAGAATATTTATAGTAAAAGAAATAGCTAATACAACAATACCAATAGAGGTAGAAAACGCTGTAGTACCATGGGTATGGGAGACACAAGTACCGGGATTAGCGAAAGCAGCAAAACCTGTCATAGTAGAATTGAAAGAAGGTGTCCAACCGGTAAGAGTTAGACAATATCCTATACAGTTAGAAGCTAGGAAAGGGGTAGCACCATTAATTGCAAAATTTTTGATGCACAATGTGTTAGAAGAATGTGAATCTGAATATAATACACCAATATTTCCTATAAGAAAACCTAACGGAGATTATAGGTTAGTTCAAGATTTAAGAGCTGTAAACGAAATAGTTAAAGATATACATCCAGTAGTAGCAAATCCTTATACATTGTTAACATCTGTGGCAGAACAATTTAGATACTTTTCTGTAATTGATTTAAAAGATGCTTTCTTCTGCATCCCATTGGCATTACAAAGTAGGAAATTATTTGCGTTTGAATGGGAAAATCCGGATACAGGACGAAAACGACAGCTGACCTGGACCAGGTTACCACAAGGCTTCAAAAACAGTCCTACAATGTTTGGGAATCAGCTGGCACGAGAACTGGAGGATTGGAAGGAGCAAGGATATTTTCAATTACCATCAAAAGCATACTTATTGTTGCAATATGTGGATGACATTTTCGTGGCGACAGAAAGGTATGAAAACTGCATTACTGTTACAGTTGCGTGATTAAATTTACTGGGACAGAGCGGTTATCGAGTTTCTAAGGAAAAAGCCCAAATTGCCCGGGAAAAAGTGATATATCTGGGATGTGAAATTTCCCAAGGACAAAGACGGTTGGGGGTGAATAGAATACAAGCGATTTGTGCCATCCCTGAACCTAGAAATTTGCACGAGTTACGAACTTTTCTAGGAATGACAGGGTGGTGCAGACTCTGGATTTTGAATTATGGACTGTTAGCCAAACCACTGTATGCAGCTTTAAAAGAGCCACAATTAGTTTGGAGTTTAGAGTGTAAAAGGGCTTTTCAAGACTTAAAACAGGCTCTGCAAGAAGCCCCAGCATTAGGATTGCCTGATTTGACAAAAACATTTCAACTCTTTGTACATGAGCGGCAACGACTAGCGCTTGGAGTTTTAACTCAACGAATTGGATCATGGAAGAGACCGGTGGGCTATTTTTCCAAGCAGTTGGATATGGTAAGTGCCGGATGGCCTTCTTGCCTCCGAGCAGTGGCTGCTACTGTAATGTTAGTCCAAGAAGCTAGAAAATTGACATTGGGAACAAAAATGGAAGTATTTGTGCCCCACATGGTGATTGCAGTTTTGGAACAAAAGGGGGGTCATTGGTTGTCATCCAGTAGAATGTTGAAATATCAGGCAATATTGAGAGAACAGGATGATATATTTTTAAAGATAACAACATGTTTGAATCCCGCTGAATTTTTAGGTAGCAAAATAGAGGAAGGCGAGCTGGAACATGATTGTATTGAGGTGATCGAACAAACTTACGCCAGTAGGGTAGATCTGAAAGATATTCCCCTTGTAAATCCTGACTGGACATTATTTACAGACGGTAGCAGCTTTGTTGAGAATGGAACGCGATATTCTGGATATGCTGTGGTTACTAAGCTTGAAGTAATTGAGGCAAAGGCATTAATGCCAGGAACGTCAGCGCAAAAGGCAGAACTGGTCGCTCTAATTCGGGCTTTAATACCGAGTACGGATAAGAGAGTGAATATTTGGACAGATTCTAAATACGCTTTTGGAATAATACATATACATGGAGCTTTATGGAAGGAAAGAGGATTGTTGACGGCTCAAGGTAGTATTATTAAATATCGAACCGAGATCTTACAGTTATTAGAGGCTGTGGTACTACCTCAGCAAGTGGCTGTAATGCATTGTCGAGGACATCAGAGGGATGACAGCGATGTGGCACAAGGAAACATGAAGGCAGACCAGGCAGCCAAAATTGCTGCACGGCAAGTATGGACTGAATTAGCTCTAATACCTACTAAGGTAAGCCCGATTACTGCTCATCTCTCTGTAAATCCCTTTTATACCCAAGAAGATGAAAAATTAGCCGATTTGGTAAAGGCACAGAAGAATTCACATGGATGGTATGTAACAGGTAATGGACAAGTAGTAGTGCCTGCTACAATTATGAAACGAATAATACAAACTGAACATAATAAATGCCATTGGGGAGCAGAAGCATTGGTGCAGTTTTTAAAGCGGAGCATTATATCTGCACAAATGTTAACAATAGCAAAAGGGGTGAATGCGAAGTGTCCAGTATGTTTAAAGAATAATCCGGTAATACGAAAACAAATTCCAATGGGAACTTTGAAAGTGGGAATAGAACCAGGTGACTATTGGCAAGTGGATTTTGCAGAATTACCTAAATCAAAAGGGTTTCAGTATTTATTGGTATACGTATGTACCTTTTCAGGGTGGCTAGAAGCATTTCCCTGTAGAACGAATCAAGCTAGAGAAGTAGTAAAAACTTTGTTAAAAGAGATCATACCTAGATTTGGGGTACCTTTAGGAATTTCTTCAGATCGAGGCCCACACTTTATAGCTGAAATAGTACAGGAAATTAGTGAAATGCTTGGAATTAGCTGGGATTTACATACACCATGGAGGCCACAATCTAGTGGAAAGGTAGAAAGGATGAATCAAACATTAAAAGGACAAATTAAAAAGATATGCCAGGAAGCTCAAATCCAATGGCCACAGGCATTGCCCCTTGCTTTATTGAGAATTCGTATAAAACCTAGAGAAGGGTTGTCTGTAAGTCCCTATGAAATTCTGTACGGTAAGCCATATACTGCACCAACGAAGGGAATGGGAAGTGCAGATTTACACCTCCAAGGAGATCAAGATGTTTATAGTTATATAATTTCTTTAAGCAGATTACTCACAGCCTTACGTGCCGCGATCATCTGGAATCGCCCTTTGCCGTTGGAGAATCAACCAGGAGACCAAGCGTATGTTCGAAATTGGCAAACGGAGCCTTTAAAGGAACAGTGGCATGGACTTTATTTGGTGCTATTGATAACATTTACCGCTGTGAAAGTAGCAGGAATTGATAATTGGATTCATTATACCAGAGTGAAGAAGGTACCATCACAATGGGGGGTAAAAATGATCACTCCTACAAAACTGAGATTTACATCTTGGTAATACTATGCTGGGTAGGATTAAGTAATGGTTTCGCTCAAATAATACATACATATGCTACTGTACATATAGAAGAACGAATGGATGTAAATTTGACTTGTGATTTTGTTGGAGATATGAGAAGTTCAATCCAAGACATTAGTTGCTATTGGCAGAAGAATGAGTCCAAATTGTCAGCTGGGTTTACAATCCGATGGGATAGTGATACACGAAGGGGTACTATGATTTTATCATTGCGAAATGTAAGTAAGACAGATGTAGGAAACTACACCTGTATTGTTTGGATTAAAGAGAGTTTTGATTATGGAAAAAGGGCATTAGAGGTTACTGCAAAATCAGAACCTATGCAGAAAAGAAACAGAGCCAGGAGAGAGTTAAAAGATTTGGAAAAAGACGAAATGCAACCAATACAAATAATCCAGGCGCCACAACAGGAAACACAAGAAAATCCAATGCAAAAGAAAGTTAGCTGAAAAACACCCAGTCTAGAACTGTACAAAAGTATACACTTGTGACACCCCGAAAGTGAAGTTACCTTTCCACCTGTGGTCCTTGCATTAAGGACAGGTTGTGCCTGTAGAGGAATTAAATACTCCATGAGTGAACCTGTAATACAATTCGGAGTGAGAATAGATTGTAGAACTACGATCAGGAGCACAGGAAATTTAGTTTGGGTTACAAGTGATGGACAATGGACGACTCACCTCCCCTTGGATGGGTTGGTGACTGAAATAACTTTAGGGTTACCAACTCTCTGCCCAATTTGGAAGAAAGCGCCATTTAAGGGTAGATTAGAAAATTTATGGATAATGAAGAGAGAAATAAAGGATGATGATGATTGGCAAGAACCATCATCCGGTGTGAAGTTAGGTTGGGCTTTAGAATCATTGTTTGCTCCAATTAGTGCTTATCGGAATAGAGAAATGTTGTACCGGTTGTTAGGACAAACGGAAAGGCTAGCAAGAGTGACTAAAGAAGGATTTAAGGAAATAAACTTACAATTACAGGCAACCACAAAAATGACCCTGCAAAATAGAATGGCATTAGATATGCTGTTGCTAAAAGAACATGGAGTATGTGGTTATTTACGAGATAAGATTGATCATTGTTGTGTACATATTCCGAATGTTACAGCCGCGGTAGAACGTGATTTGTCTCAGCTAACGCAAATTGAACATGCAACTGAGGAAGAAAGAGAAGAAAGTACCCATAATTGGGTTGCTGCTTTAGCAAAGTCATTTGGATTGAACATCTCTGGTTGGGTAGCATCTTTAATTCAATGGTGTATAATAATTATAATTATTATGTTAGCTATTATGGGAGTGTTGCGTTTGATTCAAAATATTGTTAATAAGGAACGGCAACACTTGGGGAAAATTTTAAAAGCTGTTACCAGGAAGAATCATGAACTTCCCCCGAGATATGAAGACATTGGAAATAATTCATTGCAGCTACAATCACCAGTTTGAGACGGTCCAAAGAATATGGAAATCTGCGGAACTGATGATGAAAATCCTTGCAGTCTGGAAGACTTGAAGTATTTTCAAAGGGGGGAATTGTTACATTATATTGATTAGAATAGGTTATACTTGGTAGACAAGATGAAGGTATAATTGCAGGTGTTGGGTACAGTACAGTCTGATGAAGTGGGTACAGTACAGTCTGATGAAGTGGGTACAGTACAATCTGATGAACTAGGTACAGCACAATCTGATGAACTAGGTAAATGATAAGCAAATCTTGGCAACAGTAACTGAAGAAACTATAAATGGGAAACAATCATGTAGCTTAGCAATTCTGTTGATTATGTTACGTAACCGAACACTATAAATATTAACCAAGTTAAACGGGGATTTGGGATTCTCAGCTTTGGACATGAGTCCCTGAGACCCCGGGCCCCGAATAAAGCACCGCATATAACTGCTTTCGTAGTTATGTGTTTCTTTACGGGCAACAGTTTTCTGGCGACCCAGATGGGACTTCGGGAGTAGTGTTGACGGTTCGCTTTCCGATTTTGCTCCGTGCCGGCACCGAGGAATTCTCGGGGAGCCATCGGCTGCGCCCGCTCTGCGCTGCTGCTGACGTCCCAAAGTGGTAAGCCCGAAGGTGCTTTATTGTAATATTTGGTCGGGTGCCTGCCTAATAAGACGTGACGGCGATTCACGCAAGGTTGGGCTAACGAGCTCGAGGTCTGGTCTGTGGAAGCCTAGGCGCTGGCCGTCAGACGGAGCGAAAGCCCCGCAGGTCCAGCACTCACGGACATACGTGGCTGTCTCGTGAGTTTGGTTTGGTCTTTTGTTTCCCATCAGAGGCTATCTTTCCGTTTTCTACCCCGTAGTTTAGTGTGTGTGTGTGTGGAGTGAGTGTGTAAGACCATGGTAATACCGGATAATTCTCCGTTAGGATGTTTATTAAAGCATTGGAAAAGTGCGGGATATTTTCAGAGTATGAGTAAAAGTCGATTTATAGATTATTGTACGAATTGGTGGCCACATATGAGTATGATGGACCCCGGTGGCCTGAACACGGAAGTTTAGATCCGGGTGTTATAGGTCCATTAATGAGATATTGTTAAGAACTTGAAAAATGGGATGAAGTACCATATGTTGATCTATTTTATGATATACGTAATCATCCAGATATGCAGAGAGAATGTGGAATGTTGTTGGTACATCCCGAAAAAAAGATAAAACAAAATGTGAAGGATGTGTAGGTAATAAGAAGTGTATGACTTGTTTGGCAATACAAAATTCAATAAGAGAGCCAGAGGAGGTATCACTTTTAGCATCACCGACGGCCCCTGTGATGTCCGATATAGATGCAGGGGACGATAGTGATACTGATAGTATTAAGGCGGTAAAACCGTCAGAATCAATTAATACTGGAGCGATCCAGATTAAGTTAACACCGAAGGGTTCGCCAGGGCATTCATCATGCCCAAGACAAGCGCAACGAACCCCAATTGCACAGAGAACAAGACAAGGGAGGAAGGAACAAGAGCAAAACAGTAAAGTATTATTAGCCCCTTTACGAGAGGCAATTTCGGGGACTGATAAAGTATATGGGAAAGTTCCTTTTTCCCCAGGAGATTTAGTAATTTGGAAGCAATCAGCTGGAAAGTGTACAATAATAGGAAAAAAAAAAAAAAAAACAAACCACAAAGAGAAATCAGGCAGGATTATTAGCAATGTTACAACGAGTAAATCAAGGAATAAGAGGCAGAAGTAGAGGACGAGGTCGAGGAGGATACAGGGTAGGAGGCATGCGGGGAATACCTCAAAATCAGCTAGGGATAAATCAGTGTGCGTTTTGCAGACAACAGGGACATTGGAAAAATGAGTGCCCAGTGAAAATGAATTTGGCCCAGCAGACTTCAGTAGGAGGAACACCAATGGCAGAAACAATGATGTTAGGACATTTGGGGCAACATAGTAGCTGACTAAGTGATGGATTAAAAGTGACAACAGAAATTGATGGGGAAGAGAAACAATTATTGGTAGATACTGGGGCAACTTATTCTGTTTTAAATACTTGTTTAGGAAAGATAGGAGATACGATGATAACTGTGGTAGGAGCTACAGGAAAAACAGAGCAACGGCCCTTTCTGCGGCCATTGCATCTAAATTTTAGGGGTAAAGAATTAGATCATGAATTTCTCTATGTACCGGATTGTCCTACATCTTTGTTAGGACGAGATTTATTGTCAAGATTTAATGCTAAAATAATATTTGAAAATGGAAAAGCTAAGTTGCAGATACCTGAGGAAGAAATAGCTAGAATATTTATAGTAAAAGAAATAGCTAATACAACAATACCAATAGAGGTAGAAAACGCTGTAGTACCATGGGTATGGGAGACACAAGTACCGGGATTAGCGAAAGCAGCAAAACCTGTCATAGTAGAATTGAAAGAAGGTGTCCAACCGGTAAGAGTTAGACAATATCCTATACAGTTAGAAGCTAGGAAAGGGGTAGCACCATTAATTGCAAAATTTTTGATGCACAATGTGTTAGAAGAATGTGAATCTGAATATAATACACCAATATTTCCTATAAGAAAACCTAACGGAGATTATAGGTTAGTTCAAGATTTAAGAGCTGTAAACGAAATAGTTAAAGATATACATCCAGTAGTAGCAAATCCTTATACATTGTTAACATCTGTGGCAGAACAATTTAGATACTTTTCTGTAATTGATTTAAAAGATGCTTTCTTCTGCATCCCATTGGCATTACAAAGTAGGAAATTATTTGCGTTTGAATGGGAAAATCCGGATACAGGACGAAAACGACAGCTGACCTGGACCAGGTTACCACAAGGCTTCAAAAACAGTCCTACAATGTTTGGGAATCAGCTGGCACGAGAACTGGAGGATTGGAAGGAGCAAGGATATTTTCAATTACCATCAAAAGCATACTTATTGTTGCAATATGTGGATGACATTTTCGTGGCGACAGAAAGGTATGAAAACTGCATTACTGTTACAGTTGCGTGATTAAATTTACTGGGACAGAGCGGTTATCGAGTTTCTAAGGAAAAAGCCCAAATTGCCCGGGAAAAAGTGATATATCTGGGATGTGAAATTTCCCAAGGACAAAGACGGTTGGGGGTGAATAGAATACAAGCGATTTGTGCCATCCCTGAACCTAGAAATTTGCACGAGTTACGAACTTTTCTAGGAATGACAGGGTGGTGCAGACTCTGGATTTTGAATTATGGACTGTTAGCCAAACCACTGTATGCAGCTTTAAAAGAGCCACAATTAGTTTGGAGTTTAGAGTGTAAAAGGGCTTTTCAAGACTTAAAACAGGCTCTGCAAGAAGCCCCAGCATTAGGATTGCCTGATTTGACAAAAACATTTCAACTCTTTGTACATGAGCGGCAACGACTAGCGCTTGGAGTTTTAACTCAACGAATTGGATCATGGAAGAGACCGGTGGGCTATTTTTCCAAGCAGTTGGATATGGTAAGTGCCGGATGGCCTTCTTGCCTCCGAGCAGTGGCTGCTACTGTAATGTTAGTCCAAGAAGCTAGAAAATTGACATTGGGAACAAAAATGGAAGTATTTGTGCCCCACATGGTGATTGCAGTTTTGGAACAAAAGGGGGGTCATTGGTTGTCATCCAGTAGAATGTTGAAATATCAGGCAATATTGAGAGAACAGGATGATATATTTTTAAAGATAACAACATGTTTGAATCCCGCTGAATTTTTAGGTAGCAAAATAGAGGAAGGCGAGCTGGAACATGATTGTATTGAGGTGATCGAACAAACTTACGCCAGTAGGGTAGATCTGAAAGATATTCCCCTTGTAAATCCTGACTGGACATTATTTACAGACGGTAGCAGCTTTGTTGAGAATGGAACGCGATATTCTGGATATGCTGTGGTTACTAAGCTTGAAGTAATTGAGGCAAAGGCATTAATGCCAGGAACGTCAGCGCAAAAGGCAGAACTGGTCGCTCTAATTCGGGCTTTAATACCGAGTACGGATAAGAGAGTGAATATTTGGACAGATTCTAAATACGCTTTTGGAATAATACATATACATGGAGCTTTATGGAAGGAAAGAGGATTGTTGACGGCTCAAGGTAGTATTATTAAATATCGAACCGAGATCTTACAGTTATTAGAGGCTGTGGTACTACCTCAGCAAGTGGCTGTAATGCATTGTCGAGGACATCAGAGGGATGACAGCGATGTGGCACAAGGAAACATGAAGGCAGACCAGGCAGCCAAAATTGCTGCACGGCAAGTATGGACTGAATTAGCTCTAATACCTACTAAGGTAAGCCCGATTACTGCTCATCTCTCTGTAAATCCCTTTTATACCCAAGAAGATGAAAAATTAGCCGATTTGGTAAAGGCACAGAAGAATTCACATGGATGGTATGTAACAGGTAATGGACAAGTAGTAGTGCCTGCTACAATTATGAAACGAATAATACAAACTGAACATAATAAATGCCATTGGGGAGCAGAAGCATTGGTGCAGTTTTTAAAGCGGAGCATTATATCTGCACAAATGTTAACAATAGCAAAAGGGGTGAATGCGAAGTGTCCAGTATGTTTAAAGAATAATCCGGTAATACGAAAACAAATTCCAATGGGAACTTTGAAAGTGGGAATAGAACCAGGTGACTATTGGCAAGTGGATTTTGCAGAATTACCTAAATCAAAAGGGTTTCAGTATTTATTGGTATACGTATGTACCTTTTCAGGGTGGCTAGAAGCATTTCCCTGTAGAACGAATCAAGCTAGAGAAGTAGTAAAAACTTTGTTAAAAGAGATCATACCTAGATTTGGGGTACCTTTAGGAATTTCTTCAGATCGAGGCCCACACTTTATAGCTGAAATAGTACAGGAAATTAGTGAAATGCTTGGAATTAGCTGGGATTTACATACACCATGGAGGCCACAATCTAGTGGAAAGGTAGAAAGGATGAATCAAACATTAAAAGGACAAATTAAAAAGATATGCCAGGAAGCTCAAATCCAATGGCCACAGGCATTGCCCCTTGCTTTATTGAGAATTCGTATAAAACCTAGAGAAGGGTTGTCTGTAAGTCCCTATGAAATTCTGTACGGTAAGCCATATACTGCACCAACGAAGGGAATGGGAAGTGCAGATTTACACCTCCAAGGAGATCAAGATGTTTATAGTTATATAATTTCTTTAAGCAGATTACTCACAGCCTTACGTGCCGCGATCATCTGGAATCGCCCTTTGCCGTTGGAGAATCAACCAGGAGACCAAGCGTATGTTCGAAATTGGCAAACGGAGCCTTTAAAGGAACAGTGGCATGGACTTTATTTGGTGCTATTGATAACATTTACCGCTGTGAAAGTAGCAGGAATTGATAATTGGATTCATTATACCAGAGTGAAGAAGGTACCATCACAATGGGGGGTAAAAATGATCACTCCTACAAAACTGAGATTTACATCTTGGTAATACTATGCTGGGTAGGATTAAGTAATGGTTTCGCTCAAATAATACATACATATGCTACTGTACATATAGAAGAACGAATGGATGTAAATTTGACTTGTGATTTTGTTGGAGATATGAGAAGTTCAATCCAAGACATTAGTTGCTATTGGCAGAAGAATGAGTCCAAATTGTCAGCTGGGTTTACAATCCGATGGGATAGTGATACACGAAGGGGTACTATGATTTTATCATTGCGAAATGTAAGTAAGACAGATGTAGGAAACTACACCTGTATTGTTTGGATTAAAGAGAGTTTTGATTATGGAAAAAGGGCATTAGAGGTTACTGCAAAATCAGAACCTATGCAGAAAAGAAACAGAGCCAGGAGAGAGTTAAAAGATTTGGAAAAAGACGAAATGCAACCAATACAAATAATCCAGGCGCCACAACAGGAAACACAAGAAAATCCAATGCAAAAGAAAGTTAGCTGAAAAACACCCAGTCTAGAACTGTACAAAAGTATACACTTGTGACACCCCGAAAGTGAAGTTACCTTTCCACCTGTGGTCCTTGCATTAAGGACAGGTTGTGCCTGTAGAGGAATTAAATACTCCATGAGTGAACCTGTAATACAATTCGGAGTGAGAATAGATTGTAGAACTACGATCAGGAGCACAGGAAATTTAGTTTGGGTTACAAGTGATGGACAATGGACGACTCACCTCCCCTTGGATGGGTTGGTGACTGAAATAACTTTAGGGTTACCAACTCTCTGCCCAATTTGGAAGAAAGCGCCATTTAAGGGTAGATTAGAAAATTTATGGATAATGAAGAGAGAAATAAAGGATGATGATGATTGGCAAGAACCATCATCCGGTGTGAAGTTAGGTTGGGCTTTAGAATCATTGTTTGCTCCAATTAGTGCTTATCGGAATAGAGAAATGTTGTACCGGTTGTTAGGACAAACGGAAAGGCTAGCAAGAGTGACTAAAGAAGGATTTAAGGAAATAAACTTACAATTACAGGCAACCACAAAAATGACCCTGCAAAATAGAATGGCATTAGATATGCTGTTGCTAAAAGAACATGGAGTATGTGGTTATTTACGAGATAAGATTGATCATTGTTGTGTACATATTCCGAATGTTACAGCCGCGGTAGAACGTGATTTGTCTCAGCTAACGCAAATTGAACATGCAACTGAGGAAGAAAGAGAAGAAAGTACCCATAATTGGGTTGCTGCTTTAGCAAAGTCATTTGGATTGAACATCTCTGGTTGGGTAGCATCTTTAATTCAATGGTGTATAATAATTATAATTATTATGTTAGCTATTATGGGAGTGTTGCGTTTGATTCAAAATATTGTTAATAAGGAACGGCAACACTTGGGGAAAATTTTAAAAGCTGTTACCAGGAAGAATCATGAACTTCCCCCGAGATATGAAGACATTGGAAATAATTCATTGCAGCTACAATCACCAGTTTGAGACGGTCCAAAGAATATGGAAATCTGCGGAACTGATGATGAAAATCCTTGCAGTCTGGAAGACTTGAAGTATTTTCAAAGGGGGGAATTGTTACATTATATTGATTAGAATAGGTTATACTTGGTAGACAAGATGAAGGTATAATTGCAGGTGTTGGGTACAGTACAGTCTGATGAAGTGGGTACAGTACAGTCTGATGAAGTGGGTACAGTACAATCTGATGAACTAGGTACAGCACAATCTGATGAACTAGGTAAATGATAAGCAAATCTTGGCAACAGTAACTGAAGAAACTATAAATGGGAAACAATCATGTAGCTTAGCAATTCTGTTGATTATGTTACGTAACCGAACACTATAAATATTAACCAAGTTAAACGGGGATTTGGGATTCTCAGCTTTGGACATGAGTCCCTGAGACCCCGGGCCCCGAATAAAGCACCGCATATAACTGCTTTCGTAGTTATGTGTTTCTTTACGGGCAACAGTTTTCTGGCGACCCAGATGGGACTTCGGGAGTAGTGTTGACGGTTCGCTTTCCGATTTTGCTCCGTGCCGGCACCGAGGAATTCTCGGGGAGCCATCGGCTGCGCCCGCTCTGCGCTGCTCCTGACGTCCCAAAGTGGTAAGCCCGAAGGTGCTTTATTGTAATATTTGGTCGGGTGCCTGCCTAATAAGACGTGACGGCGATTCACGCAAGGTTGGGCTAACGAGCTCGAGGTCTGGTCTGTGGAAGCCTAGGCGCTGGCCGTCAGACGGAGCGAAAGCCCCGCAGGTCCAGCACTCACGGACATACGTGGCTGTCTCGTGAGTTTGGTTTGGTCTTTTGTTTCCCATCAGAGGCTATCTTTCCGTTTTCTACCCCGTAGTTTAGTGTGTGTGTGTGTGGAGTGAGTGTGTAAGACCATGGTAATACCGGATAATTCTCCGTTAGGATGTTTATTAAAGCATTGGAAAAGTGCGGGATATTTTCAGAGTATGAGTAAAAGTCGATTTATAGATTATTGTACGAATTGGTGGCCACATATGAGTATGATGGACCCCGGTGGCCTGAACACGGAAGTTTAGATCCGGGTGTTATAGGTCCATTAATGAGATATTGTTAAGAACTTGAAAAATGGGATGAAGTACCATATGTTGATCTATTTTATGATATACGTAATCATCCAGATATGCAGAGAGAATGTGGAATGTTGTTGGTACATCCCGAAAAAAAGATAAAACAAAATGTGAAGGATGTGTAGGTAATAAGAAGTGTATGACTTGTTTGGCAATACAAAATTCAATAAGAGAGCCAGAGGAGGTATCACTTTTAGCATCACCGACGGCCCCTGTGATGTCCGATATAGATGCAGGGGACGATAGTGATACTGATAGTATTAAGGCGGTAAAACCGTCAGAATCAATTAATACTGGAGCGATCCAGATTAAGTTAACACCGAAGGGTTCGCCAGGGCATTCATCATGCCCAAGACAAGCGCAACGAACCCCAATTGCACAGAGAACAAGACAAGGGAGGAAGGAACAAGAGCAAAACAGTAAAGTATTATTAGCCCCTTTACGAGAGGCAATTTCGGGGACTGATAAAGTATATGGGAAAGTTCCTTTTTCCCCAGGAGATTTAGTAATTTGGAAGCAATCAGCTGGAAAGTGTACAATAATAGGAAAAAAAAAAAAAAAAACAAACCACAAAGAGAAATCAGGCAGGATTATTAGCAATGTTACAACGAGTAAATCAAGGAATAAGAGGCAGAAGTAGAGGACGAGGTCGAGGAGGATACAGGGTAGGAGGCATGCGGGGAATACCTCAAAATCAGCTAGGGATAAATCAGTGTGCGTTTTGCAGACAACAGGGACATTGGAAAAATGAGTGCCCAGTGAAAATGAATTTGGCCCAGCAGACTTCAGTAGGAGGAACACCAATGGCAGAAACAATGATGTTAGGACATTTGGGGCAACATAGTAGCTGACTAAGTGATGGATTAAAAGTGACAACAGAAATTGATGGGGAAGAGAAACAATTATTGGTAGATACTGGGGCAACTTATTCTGTTTTAAATACTTGTTTAGGAAAGATAGGAGATACGATGATAACTGTGGTAGGAGCTACAGGAAAAACAGAGCAACGGCCCTTTCTGCGGCCATTGCATCTAAATTTTAGGGGTAAAGAATTAGATCATGAATTTCTCTATGTACCGGATTGTCCTACATCTTTGTTAGGACGAGATTTATTGTCAAGATTTAATGCTAAAATAATATTTGAAAATGGAAAAGCTAAGTTGCAGATACCTGAGGAAGAAATAGCTAGAATATTTATAGTAAAAGAAATAGCTAATACAACAATACCAATAGAGGTAGAAAACGCTGTAGTACCATGGGTATGGGAGACACAAGTACCGGGATTAGCGAAAGCAGCAAAACCTGTCATAGTAGAATTGAAAGAAGGTGTCCAACCGGTAAGAGTTAGACAATATCCTATACAGTTAGAAGCTAGGAAAGGGGTAGCACCATTAATTGCAAAATTTTTGATGCACAATGTGTTAGAAGAATGTGAATCTGAATATAATACACCAATATTTCCTATAAGAAAACCTAACGGAGATTATAGGTTAGTTCAAGATTTAAGAGCTGTAAACGAAATAGTTAAAGATATACATCCAGTAGTAGCAAATCCTTATACATTGTTAACATCTGTGGCAGAACAATTTAGATACTTTTCTGTAATTGATTTAAAAGATGCTTTCTTCTGCATCCCATTGGCATTACAAAGTAGGAAATTATTTGCGTTTGAATGGGAAAATCCGGATACAGGACGAAAACGACAGCTGACCTGGACCAGGTTACCACAAGGCTTCAAAAACAGTCCTACAATGTTTGGGAATCAGCTGGCACGAGAACTGGAGGATTGGAAGGAGCAAGGATATTTTCAATTACCATCAAAAGCATACTTATTGTTGCAATATGTGGATGACATTTTCGTGGCGACAGAAAGGTATGAAAACTGCATTACTGTTACAGTTGCGTGATTAAATTTCCTGGGACAGAGCGGTTATCGAGTTTCTAAGGAAAAAGCCCAAATTGCCCGGGAAAAAGTGATATATCTGGGATGTGAAATTTCCCAAGGACAAAGACGGTTGGGGGTGAATAGAATACAAGCGATTTGTGCCATCCCTGAACCTAGAAATTTGCACGAGTTACGAACTTTTCTAGGAATGACAGGGTGGTGCAGACTCTGGATTTTGAATTATGGACTGTTAGCCAAACCACTGTATGCAGCTTTAAAAGAGCCACAATTAGTTTGGAGTTTAGAGTGTAAAAGGGCTTTTCAAGACTTAAAACAGGCTCTGCAAGAAGCCCCAGCATTAGGATTGCCTGATTTGACAAAAACATTTCAACTCTTTGTACATGAGCGGCAACGACTAGCGCTTGGAGTTTTAACTCAACGAATTGGATCATGGAAGAGACCGGTGGGCTATTTTTCCAAGCAGTTGGATATGGTAAGTGCCGGATGGCCTTCTTGCCTCCGAGCAGTGGCTGCTACTGTAATGTTAGTCCAAGAAGCTAGAAAATTGACATTGGGAACAAAAATGGAAGTATTTGTGCCCCACATGGTGATTGCAGTTTTGGAACAAAAGGGGGGTCATTGGTTGTCATCCAGTAGAATGTTGAAATATCAGGCAATATTGAGAGAACAGGATGATATATTTTTAAAGATAACAACATGTTTGAATCCCGCTGAATTTTTAGGTAGCAAAATAGAGGAAGGCGAGCTGGAACATGATTGTATTGAGGTGATCGAACAAACTTACGCCAGTAGGGTAGATCTGAAAGATATTCCCCTTGTAAATCCTGACTGGACATTATTTACAGACGGTAGCAGCTTTGTTGAGAATGGAACACGATATTCTGGATATGCTGTGGTTACTAAGCTTGAAGTAATTGAAGCAAAGGCATTAATGCCAGGAACGTCAGCGCAAAAGGCAGAACTGGTCGCTCTAATTCGGGCTTTAATACCGAGTACGGATAAGAGAGTGAATATTTGGACAGATTCTAAATACGCTTTTGGAATAATACATATACATGGAGCTTTATGGAAGGAAAGAGGATTGTTGACGGCTCAAGGTAGTATTATTAAATATCGAACCGAGATCTTACAGTTATTAGAGGCTGTGGTACTACCTCAGCAAGTGGCTGTAATGCATTGTCGAGGACATCAGAGGGATGACAGCGATGTGGCACAAGGAAACATGAAGGCAGACCAGGCAGCCAAAATTGCTGCACGGCAAGTATGGACTGAATTAGCTCTAATACCTACTAAGGTAAGCCCGATTACTGCTCATCTCTCTGTAAATCCCTTTTATACCCAAGAAGATGAAAAATTAGCCGATTTGGTAAAGGCACAGAAGAATTCACATGGATGGTATGTAACAGGTAATGGACAAGTAGTAGTGCCTGCTACAATTATGAAACGAATAATACAAACTGAACATAATAAATGCCATTGGGGAGCAGAAGCATTGGTGCAGTTTTTAAAGCGGAGCATTATATCTGCACAAATGTTAACAATAGCAAAAGGGGTGAATGCGAAGTGTCCAGTATGTTTAAAGAATAATCCGGTAATACGAAAACAAATTCCAATGGGAACTTTGAAAGTGGGAATAGAACCAGGTGACTATTGGCAAGTGGATTTTGCAGAATTACCTAAATCAAAAGGGTTTCAGTATTTATTGGTATACGTATGTACCTTTTCAGGGTGGCTAGAAGCATTTCCCTGTAGAACGAATCAAGCTAGAGAAGTAGTAAAAACTTTGTTAAAAGAGATCATACCTAGATTTGGGGTACCTTTAGGAATTTCTTCAGATCGAGGCCCACACTTTATAGCTGAAATAGTACAGGAAATTAGTGAAATGCTTGGAATTAGCTGGGATTTACATACACCATGGAGGCCACAATCTAGTGGAAAGGTAGAAAGGATGAATCAAACATTAAAAGGACAAATTAAAAAGATATGCCAGGAAGCTCAAATCCAATGGCCACAGGCATTGCCCCTTGCTTTATTGAGAATTCGTATAAAACCTAGAGAAGGGTTGTCTGTAAGTCCCTATGAAATTCTGTACGGTAAGCCATATACTGCACCAACGAAGGGAATGGGAAGTGCAGATTTACACCTCCAAGGAGATCAAGATGTTTATAGTTATATAATTTCTTTAAGCAGATTACTCACAGCCTTACGTGCCGCGATCATCTGGAATCGCCCTTTGCCGTTGGAGAATCAACCAGGAGACCAAGCGTATGTTCGAAATTGGCAAACGGAGCCTTTAAAGGAACAGTGGCATGGACTTTATTTGGTGCTATTGATAACATTTACCGCTGTGAAAGTAGCAGGAATTGATAATTGGATTCATTATACCAGAGTGAAGAAGGTACCATCACAATGGGGGGTAAAAATGATCACTCCTACAAAACTGAGATTTACATCTTGGTAATACTATGCTGGGTAGGATTAAGTAATGGTTTCGCTCAAATAATACATACATATGCTACTGTACATATAGAAGAACGAATGGATGTAAATTTGACTTGTGATTTTGTTGGAGATATGAGAAGTTCAATCCAAGACATTAGTTGCTATTGGCAGAAGAATGAGTCCAAATTGTCAGCTGGGTTTACAATCCGATGGGATAGTGATACACGAAGGGGTACTATGATTTTATCATTGCGAAATGTAAGTAAGACAGATGTAGGAAACTACACCTGTATTGTTTGGATTAAAGAGAGTTTTGATTATGGAAAAAGGGCATTAGAGGTTACTGCAAAATCAGAACCTATGCAGAAAAGAAACAGAGCCAGGAGAGAGTTAAAAGATTTGGAAAAAGACGAAATGCAACCAATACAAATAATCCAGGCGCCACAACAGGAAACACAAGAAAATCCAATGCAAAAGAAAGTTAGCTGAAAAACACCCAGTCTAGAACTGTACAAAAGTATACACTTGTGACACCCCGAAAGTGAAGTTACCTTTCCACCTGTGGTCCTTGCATTAAGGACAGGTTGTGCCTGTAGAGGAATTAAATACTCCATGAGTGAACCTGTAATACAATTCGGAGTGAGAATAGATTGTAGAACTACGATCAGGAGCACAGGAAATTTAGTTTGGGTTACAAGTGATGGACAATGGACGACTCACCTCCCCTTGGATGGGTTGGTGACTGAAATAACTTTAGGGTTACCAACTCTCTGCCCAATTTGGAAGAAAGCGCCATTTAAGGGTAGATTAGAAAATTTATGGATAATGAAGAGAGAAATAAAGGATGATGATGATTGGCAAGAACCATCATCCGGTGTGAAGTTAGGTTGGGCTTTAGAATCATTGTTTGCTCCAATTAGTGCTTATCGGAATAGAGAAATGTTGTACCGGTTGTTAGGACAAACGGAAAGGCTAGCAAGAGTGACTAAAGAAGGATTTAAGGAAATAAACTTACAATTACAGGCAACCACAAAAATGACCCTGCAAAATAGAATGGCATTAGATATGCTGTTGCTAAAAGAACATGGAGTATGTGGTTATTTACGAGATAAGATTGATCATTGTTGTGTACATATTCCGAATGTTACAGCCGCGGTAGAACGTGATTTGTCTCAGCTAACGCAAATTGAACATGCAACTGAGGAAGAAAGAGAAGAAAGTGCCCATAATTGGGTGGCTGCTTTAGCAAAGTCATTTGGATTGAACATCTCTGGTTGGGTAGCATCTTTAATTCAATGGTGTATAATAATTATAATTATTATGTTAGCTATTATGGGAGTGTTGCGTTTGATTCAAAATATTGTTAATAAGGAACGGCAACACTTGGGGAAAATTTTAAAAGCTGTTACCAGGAAGAATCATGAACTTCCCCCGAGATATGAAGACATTGGAAATAATTCATTGCAGCTACAATCACCAGTTTGAGACGGTCCAAAGAATATGGAAATCTGCGGAACTGATGATGAAAATCCTTGCAGTCTGGAAGACTTGAAGTATTTTCAAAGGGGGGAATTGTTACATTATATTGATTAGAATAGGTTATACTTGGTAGACAAGATGAAGGTATAATTGCAGGTGTTGGGTACAGTACAGTCTGATGAAGTGGGTACAGTACAGTCTGATGAAGTGGGTACAGTACAATCTGATGAACTAGGTACAGCACAATCTGATGAACTAGGTAAATGATAAGCAAATCTTGGCAACAGTAACTGAAGAAACTATAAATGGGAAACAATCATGTAGCTTAGCAATTCTGTTGATTATGTTACGTAACCGAACACTATAAATATTAACCAAGTTAAACGGGGATTTGGGATTCTCAGCTTTGGACATGAGTCCCTGAGACCCCGGGCCCCGAATAAAGCACCGCATATAACTGCTTTCGTAGTTATGTGTTTCTTTACGGGCAACAGTTTTCTGGCGACCCAGATGGGACTTCGGGAGTAGTGTTGACGGTTCGCTTTCCGATTTTGCTCCGTGCCGGCACCGAGGAATTCTCGGGGAGCCATCGGCTGCGCCCGCTCTGCGCTGCTGCTGACGTCCCAAAGTGGTAAGCCCGAAGGTGCTTTATTGTAATATTTGGTCGGGTGCCTGCCTAATAAGACGTGACGGCGATTCACGCAAGGTTGGGCTAACGAGCTCGAGGTCTGGTCTGTGGAAGCCTAGGCGCTGGCCGTCAGACGGAGCGAAAGCCCCGCAGGTCCAGCACTCACGGACATACGTGGCTGTCTCGTGAGTTTGGTTTGGTCTTTTGTTTCCCATCAGAGGCTATCTTTCCGTTTTCTACCCCGTAGTTTAGTGTGTGTGTGTGTGTGGAGTGAGTGTGTAAGACCATGGTAATACCGGATAATTCTCCGTTAGGATGTTTATTAAAGCATTGGAAAAGTGCGGGATATTTTCAGAGTATGAGTAAAAGTCGATTTATAGATTATTGTACGAATTGGTGGCCACATATGAGTATGATGGACCCCGGTGGCCTGAACACGGAAGTTTAGATCCGGGTGTTATAGGTCCATTAATGAGATATTGTTAAGAACTTGAAAAATGGGATGAAGTACCATATGTTGATCTATTTTATGATATACGTAATCATCCAGATATGCAGAGAGAATGTGGAATGTTGTTGGTACATCCCGAAAAAAAGATAAAACAAAATGTGAAGGATGTGTAGGTAATAAGAAGTGTATGACTTGTTTGGCAATACAAAATTCAATAAGAGAGCCAGAGGAGGTATCACTTTTAGCATCACCGACGGCCCCTGTGATGTCCGATATAGATGCAGGGGACGATAGTGATACTGATAGTATTAAGGCGGTAAAACCGTCAGAATCAATTAATACTGGAGCGATCCAGATTAAGTTAACACCGAAGGGTTCGCCAGGGCATTCATCATGCCCAAGACAAGCGCAACGAACCCCAATTGCACAGAGAACAAGACAAGGGAGGAAGGAACAAGAGCAAAACAGTAAAGTATTATTAGCCCCTTTACGAGAGGCAATTTCGGGGACTGATAAAGTATATGGGAAAGTTCCTTTTTCCCCAGGAGATTTAGTAATTTGGAAGCAATCAGCTGGAAAGTGTACAATAATAGGAAAAAAAAAAAAAAAAACAAACCACAAAGAGAAATCAGGCAGGATTATTAGCAATGTTACAACGAGTAAATCAAGGAATAAGAGGCAGAAGTAGAGGACGAGGTCGAGGAGGATACAGGGTAGGAGGCATGCGGGGAATACCTCAAAATCAGCTAGGGATAAATCAGTGTGCGTTTTGCAGACAACAGGGACATTGGAAAAATGAGTGCCCAGTGAAAATGAATTTGGCCCAGCAGACTTCAGTAGGAGGAACACCAATGGCAGAAACAATGATGTTAGGACATTTGGGGCAACATAGTAGCTGACTAAGTGATGGATTAAAAGTGACAACAGAAATTGATGGGGAAGAGAAACAATTATTGGTAGATACTGGGGCAACTTATTCTGTTTTAAATACTTGTTTAGGAAAGATAGGAGATACGATGATAACTGTGGTAGGAGCTACAGGAAAAACAGAGCAACGGCCCTTTCTGCGGCCATTGCATCTAAATTTTAGGGGTAAAGAATTAGATCATGAATTTCTCTATGTACCGGATTGTCCTACATCTTTGTTAGGACGAGATTTATTGTCAAGATTTAATGCTAAAATAATATTTGAAAATGGAAAAGCTAAGTTGCAGATACCTGAGGAAGAAATAGCTAGAATATTTATAGTAAAAGAAATAGCTAATACAACAATACCAATAGAGGTAGAAAACGCTGTAGTACCATGGGTATGGGAGACACAAGTACCGGGATTAGCGAAAGCAGCAAAACCTGTCATAGTAGAATTGAAAGAAGGTGTCCAACCGGTAAGAGTTAGACAATATCCTATACAGTTAGAAGCTAGGAAAGGGGTAGCACCATTAATTGCAAAATTTTTGATGCACAATGTGTTAGAAGAATGTGAATCTGAATATAATACACCAATATTTCCTATAAGAAAACCTAACGGAGATTATAGGTTAGTTCAAGATTTAAGAGCTGTAAACGAAATAGTTAAAGATATACATCCAGTAGTAGCAAATCCTTATACATTGTTAACATCTGTGGCAGAACAATTTAGATACTTTTCTGTAATTGATTTAAAAGATGCTTTCTTCTGCATCCCATTGGCATTACAAAGTAGGAAATTATTTGCGTTTGAATGGGAAAATCCGGATACAGGACGAAAACGACAGCTGACCTGGACCAGGTTACCACAAGGCTTCAAAAACAGTCCTACAATGTTTGGGAATCAGCTGGCACGAGAACTGGAGGATTGGAAGGAGCAAGGATATTTTCAATTACCATCAAAAGCATACTTATTGTTGCAATATGTGGATGACATTTTCGTGGCGACAGAAAGGTATGAAAACTGCATTACTGTTACAGTTGCGTGATTAAATTTACTGGGACAGAGCGGTTATCGAGTTTCTAAGGAAAAAGCCCAAATTGCCCGGGAAAAAGTGATATATCTGGGATGTGAAATTTCCCAAGGACAAAGACGGTTGGGGGTGAATAGAATACAAGCGATTTGTGCCATCCCTGAACCTAGAAATTTGCACGAGTTACGAACTTTTCTAGGAATGACAGGGTGGTGCAGACTCTGGATTTTGAATTATGGACTGTTAGCCAAACCACTGTATGAAGCTTTAAAAGAGCCACAATTAGTTTGGAGTTTAGAGTGTAAAAGGGCTTTTCAAGACTTAAAACAGGCTCTGCAAGAAGCCCCAGCATTAGGATTGCCTGATTTGACAAAAACATTTCAACTCTTTGTACATGAGCGGCAACGACTAGCGCTTGGAGTTTTAACTCAACGAATTGGATCATGGAAGAGACCGGTGGGCTATTTTTCCAAGCAGTTGGATACGGTAAGTGCCGGATGGCCTTCTTGCCTCCGAGCAGTGGCTGCTACTGTAATGTTAGTCCAAGAAGCTAGAAAATTGACATTGGGAACAAAAATGGAAGTATTTGTGCCCCACATGGTGATTGCAGTTTTGGAACAAAAGGGGGGTCATTGGTTGTCATCCAGTAGAATGTTGAAATATCAGGCAATATTGAGAGAACAGGATGATATATTTTTAAAGATAACAACATGTTTGAATCCCGCTGAATTTTTAGGTAGCAAAATAGAGGAAGGCGAGCTGGAACATGATTGTATTGAGGTGATCGAACAAACTTACGCCAGTAGGGTAGATCTGAAAGATATTCCCCTTGTAAATCCTGACTGGACATTATTTACAGACGGTAGCAGCTTTGTTGAGAATGGAACACGATATTCTGGATATGCTGTGGTTACTAAGCTTGAAGTAATTGAAGCAAAGGCATTAATGCCAGGAACGTCAGCGCAAAAGGCAGAACTGGTCGCTCTAATTCGGGCTTTAATACCGAGTACGGATAAGAGAGTGAATATTTGGACAGATTCTAAATACGCTTTTGGAATAATACATATACATGGAGCTTTATGGAAGGAAAGAGGATTGTTGACGGCTCAAGGTAGTATTATTAAATATCGAACCGAGATCTTACAGTTATTAGAGGCTGTGGTACTACCTCAGCAAGTGGCTGTAATGCATTGTCGAGGACATCAGAGGGATGACAGCGATGTGGCACAAGGAAACATGAAGGCAGACCAGGCAGCCAAAATTGCTGCACGGCAAGTATGGACTGAATTAGCTCTAATACCTACTAAGGTAAGCCCGATTACTGCTCATCTCTCTGTAAATCCCTTTTATACCCAAGAAGATGAAAAATTAGCCGATTTGGTAAAGGCACAGAAGAATTCACATGGATGGTATGTAACAGGTAATGGACAAGTAGTAGTGCCTGCTACAATTATGAAACGAATAATACAAACTGAACATAATAAATGCCATTGGGGAGCAGAAGCATTGGTGCAGTTTTTAAAGCGGAGCATTATATCTGCACAAATGTTAACAATAGCAAAAGGGGTGAATGCGAAGTGTCCAGTATGTTTAAAGAATAATCCGGTAATACGAAAACAAATTCCAATGGGAACTTTGAAAGTGGGAATAGAACCAGGTGACTATTGGCAAGTGGATTTTGCAGAATTACCTAAATCAAAAGGGTTTCAGTATTTATTGGTATACGTATGTACCTTTTCAGGGTGGCTAGAAGCATTTCCCTGTAGAACGAATCAAGCTAGAGAAGTAGTAAAAACTTTGTTAAAAGAGATCATACCTAGATTTGGGGTACCTTTAGGAATTTCTTCAGATCGAGGCCCACACTTTATAGCTGAAATAGTACAGGAAATTAGTGAAATGCTTGGAATTAGCTGGGATTTACATACACCATGGAGGCCACAATCTAGTGGAAAGGTAGAAAGGATGAATCAAACATTAAAAGGACAAATTAAAAAGATATGCCAGGAAGCTCAAATCCAATGGCCACAGGCATTGCCCCTTGCTTTATTGAGAATTCGTATAAAACCTAGAGAAGGGTTGTCTGTAAGTCCCTATGAAATTCTGTACGGTAAGCCATATACTGCACCAACGAAGGGAATGGGAAGTGCAGATTTACACCTCCAAGGAGATCAAGATGTTTATAGTTATATAATTTCTTTAAGCAGATTACTCACAGCCTTACGTGCCGCGATCATCTGGAATCGCCCTTTGCCGTTGGAGAATCAACCAGGAGACCAAGCGTATGTTCGAAATTGGCAAACGGAGCCTTTAAAGGAACAGTGGCATGGACTTTATTTGGTGCTATTGATAACATTTACCGCTGTGAAAGTAGCAGGAATTGATAATTGGATTCATTATACCAGAGTGAAGAAGGTACCATCACAATGGGGGGTAAAAATGATCACTCCTACAAAACTGAGATTTACATCTTGGTAATACTATGCTGGGTAGGATTAAGTAATGGTTTCGCTCAAATAATACATACATATGCTACTGTACATATAGAAGAACGAATGGATGTAAATTTGACTTGTGATTTTGTTGGAGATATGAGAAGTTCAATCCAAGACATTAGTTGCTATTGGCAGAAGAATGAGTCCAAATTGTCAGCTGGGTTTACAATCCGATGGGATAGTGATACACGAAGGGGTACTATGATTTTATCATTGCGAAATGTAAGTAAGACAGATGTAGGAAACTACACCTGTATTGTTTGGATTAAAGAGAGTTTTGATTATGGAAAAAGGGCATTAGAGGTTACTGCAAAATCAGAACCTATGCAGAAAAGAAACAGAGCCAGGAGAGAGTTAAAAGATTTGGAAAAAGACGAAATGCAACCAATACAAATAATCCAGGCGCCACAACAGGAAACACAAGAAAATCTAATGCAAAAGAAAGTTAGCTGAAAAACACCCAGTCTAGAACTGTACAAAAGTATACACTTGTGACACCCCGAAAGTGAAGTTACCTTTCCACCTGTGGTCCTTGCATTAAGGACAGGTTGTGCCTGTAGAGGAATTAAATACTCCATGAGTGAACCTGTAATACAATTCGGAGTGAGAATAGATTGTAGAACTACGATCAGGAGCACAGGAAATTTAGTTTGGGTTACAAGTGATGGACAATGGACGACTCACCTCCCCTTGGATGGGTTGGTGACTGAAATAACTTTAGGGTTACCAACTCTCTGCCCAATTTGGAAGAAAGCGCCATTTAAGGGTAGATTAGAAAATTTATGGATAATGAAGAGAGAAATAAAGGATGATGATGATTGGCAAGAACCATCATCCGGTGTGAAGTTAGGTTGGGCTTTAGAATCATTGTTTGCTCCAATTAGTGCTTATCGGAATAGAGAAATGTTGTACCGGTTGTTAGGACAAACGGAAAGGCTAGCAAGAGTGACTAAAGAAGGATTTAAGGAAATAAACTTACAATTACAGGCAACCACAAAAATGACCCTGCAAAATAGAATGGCATTAGATATGCTGTTGCTAAAAGAACATGGAGTATGTGGTTATTTACGAGATAAGATTGATCATTGTTGTGTACATATTCCGAATGTTACAGCCGCGGTAGAACGTGATTTGTCTCAGCTAACGCAAATTGAACATGCAACTGAGGAAGAAAGAGAAGAAAGTGCCCATAATTGGGTTGCTGCTTTAGCAAAGTCATTTGGATTGAACATCTCTGGTTGGGTAGCATCTTTAATTCAATGGTGTATAATAATTATAATTATTATGTTAGCTATTATGGGAGTGTTGCGTTTGATTCAAAATATTGTTAATAAGGAACGGCAACACTTGGGGAAAATTTTAAAAGCTGTTACCAGGAAGAATCATGAACTTCCCCCGAGATATGAAGACATTGGAAATAATTCATTGCAGCTACAATCACCAGTTTGAGACGGTCCAAAGAATATGGAAATCTGCGGAACTGATGATGAAAATCCTTGCAGTCTGGAAGACTTGAAGTATTTTCAAAGGGGGGAATTGTTACATTATATTGATTAGAATAGGTTATACTTGGTAGACAAGATGAAGGTATAATTGCAGGTGTTGGGTACAGTACAGTCTGATGAACTGGGTACAGTACAGTCTGATGAAGTGGGTACAGTACAGTCTGATGAAGTGGGTACAGTACAATCTGATGAACTAGGTACAGCACAATCTGATGAACTAGGTAAATGATAAGCAAATCTTGGCAACAGTAACTGAAGAAACTATAAATGGGAAACAATCATGTAGCTTAGCAATTCTGTTGATTATGTTACGTAACCGAACACTATAAATATTAACCAAGTTAAACGGGGATTTGGGATTCTCAGCTTTGGACATGAGTCCCTGAGACCCCGGGCCCCGAATAAAGCACCGCATATAACTGCTTTCGTAGTTATGTGTTTCTTTACGGGCAACAGTTTTCTGGCGACCCAGATGGGACTTCGGGAGTAGTGTTGACGGTTCGCTTTCCGATTTTGCTCCGTGCCGGCACCGAGGAATTCTCGGGGAGCCATCGGCTGCGCCCGCTCTGCGCTGCTGCTGACGTCCCAAAGTGGTAAGCCCGAAGGTGCTTTATTGTAATATTTGGTCGGGTGCCTGCCTAATAAGACGTGACGGCGATTCACGCAAGGTTGGGCTAACGAGCTCGAGGTCTGGTCTGTGGAAGCCTAGGCGCTGGCCGTCAGACGGAGCGAAAGCCCCGCAGGTCCAGCACTCACGGACATACGTGGCTGTCTCGTGAGTTTGGTTTGGTCTTTTGTTTCCCATCAGAGGCTATCTTTCCGTTTTCTACCCCGTAGTTTAGTGTGTGTGTGTGTGTGGAGTGAGTGTGTAAGACCATGGTAATACCGGATAATTCTCCGTTAGGATGTTTATTAAAGCATTGGAAAAGTGCGGGATATTTTCAGAGTATGAGTAAAAGTCGATTTATAGATTATTGTACGAATTGGTGGCCACATATGAGTATGATGGACCCCGGTGGCCTGAACACGGAAGTTTAGATCCGGGTGTTATAGGTCCATTAATGAGATATTGTTAAGAACTTGAAAAATGGGATGAAGTACCATATGTTGATCTATTTTATGATATACGTAATCATCCAGATATGCAGAGAGAATGTGGAATGTTGTTGGTACATCCCGAAAAAAAGATAAAACAAAATGTGAAGGATGTGTAGGTAATAAGAAGTGTATGACTTGTTTGGCAATACAAAATTCAATAAGAGAGCCAGAGGAGGTATCACTTTTAGCATCACCGACGGCCCCTGTGATGTCCGATATAGATGCAGGGGACGATAGTGATACTGATAGTATTAAGGCGGTAAAACCGTCAGAATCAATTAATACTGGAGCGATCCAGATTAAGTTAACACCGAAGGGTTCGCCAGGGCATTCATCATGCCCAAGACAAGCGCAACGAACCCCAATTGCACAGAGAACAAGACAAGGGAGGAAGGAACAAGAGCAAAACAGTAAAGTATTATTAGCCCCTTTACGAGAGGCAATTTCGGGGACTGATAAAGTATATGGGAAAGTTCCTTTTTCCCCAGGAGATTTAGTAATTTGGAAGCAATCAGCTGGAAAGTGTACAATAATAGGAAAAAAAAAAAAAAAACAAACCACAAAGAGAAATCAGGCAGGATTATTAGCAATGTTACAACGAGTAAATCAAGGAATAAGAGGCAGAAGTAGAGGACGAGGTCGAGGAGGATACAGGGTAGGAGGCATGCGGGGAATACCTCAAAATCAGCTAGGGATAAATCAGTGTGCGTTTTGCAGACAACAGGGACATTGGAAAAATGAGTGCCCAGTGAAAATGAATTTGGCCCAGCAGACTTCAGTAGGAGGAACACCAATGGCAGAAACAATGATGTTAGGACATTTGGGGCAACATAGTAGCTGACTAAGTGATGGATTAAAAGTGACAACAGAAATTGATGGGGAAGAGAAACAATTATTGGTAGATACTGGGGCAACTTATTCTGTTTTAAATACTTGTTTAGGAAAGATAGGAGATACGATGATAACTGTGGTAGGAGCTACAGGAAAAACAGAGCAACGGCCCTTTCTGCGGCCATTGCATCTAAATTTTAGGGGTAAAGAATTAGATCATGAATTTCTCTATGTACCGGATTGTCCTACATCTTTGTTAGGACGAGATTTATTGTCAAGATTTAATGCTAAAATAATATTTGAAAATGGAAAAGCTAAGTTGCAGATACCTGAGGAAGAAATAGCTAGAACATTTATAGTAAAAGAAATAGCTAATACAACAATACCAATAGAGGTAGAAAACGCTGTAGTACCATGGGTATGGGAGACACAAGTACCGGGATTAGCGAAAGCAGCAAAACCTGTCATAGTAGAATTGAAAGAAGGTGTCCAACCGGTAAGAGTTAGACAATATCCTATACAGTTAGAAGCTAGGAAAGGGGTAGCACCATTAATTGCAAAATTTTTGATGCACAATGTGTTAGAAGAATGTGAATCTGAATATAATACACCAATATTTCCTATAAGAAAACCTAACGGAGATTATAGGTTAGTTCAAGATTTAAGAGCTGTAAACGAAATAGTTAAAGATATACATCCAGTAGTAGCAAATCCTTATACATTGTTAACATCTGTGGCAGAACAATTTAGATACTTTTCTGTAATTGATTTAAAAGATGCTTTCTTCTGCATCCCATTGGCATTACAAAGTAGGAAATTATTTGCGTTTGAATGGGAAAATCCGGATACAGGACGAAAACGACAGCTGACCTGGACCAGGTTACCACAAGGCTTCAAAAACAGTCCTACAATGTTTGGGAATCAGCTGGCACGAGAACTGGAGGATTGGAAGGAGCAAGGATATTTTCAATTACCATCAAAAGCATACTTATTGTTGCAATATGTGGATGACATTTTCGTGGCGACAGAAAGGTATGAAAACTGCATTACTGTTACAGTTGCGTGATTAAATTTACTGGGACAGAGCGGTTATCGAGTTTCTAAGGAAAAAGCCCAAATTGCCCGGGAAAAAGTGATATATCTGGGATGTGAAATTTCCCAAGGACAAAGACGGTTGGGGGTGAATAGAATACAAGCGATTTGTGCCATCCCTGAACCTAGAAATTTGCACGAGTTACGAACTTTTCTAGGAATGACAGGGTGGTGCAGACTCTGGATTTTGAATTATGGACTGTTAGCCAAACCACTGTATGCAGCTTTAAAAGAGCCACAATTAGTTTGGAGTTTAGAGTGTAAAAGGGCTTTTCAAGACTTAAAACAGGCTCTGCAAGAAGCCCCAGCATTAGGATTGCCTGATTTGACAAAAACATTTCAACTCTTTGTACATGAGCGGCAACGACTAGCGCTTGGAGTTTTAACTCAACGAATTGGATCATGGAAGAGACCGGTGGGCTATTTTTCCAAGCAGTTGGATACGGTAAGTGCCGGATGGCCTTCTTGCCTCCGAGCAGTGGCTGCTACTGTAATGTTAGTCCAAGAAGCTAGAAAATTGACATTGGGAACAAAAATGGAAGTATTTGTGCCCCACATGGTGATTGCAGTTTTGGAACAAAAGGGGGGTCATTGGTTGTCATCCAGTAGAATGTTGAAATATCAGGCAATATTGAGAGAACAGGATGATATATTTTTAAAGATAACAACATGTTTGAATCCCGCTGAATTTTTAGGTAGCAAAATAGAGGAAGGCGAGCTGGAACATGATTGTATTGAGGTGATCGAACAAACTTACGCCAGTAGGGTAGATCTGAAAGATATTCCCCTTGTAAATCCTGACTGGACATTATTTACAGACGGTAGCAGCTTTGTTGAGAATGGAACACGATATTCTGGATATGCTGTGGTTACTAAGCTTGAAGTAATTGAAGCAAAGGCATTAATGCCAGGAACGTCAGCGCAAAAGGCAGAACTGGTCGCTCTAATTCGGGCTTTAATACCGAGTACGGATAAGAGAGTGAATATTTGGACAGATTCTAAATACGCTTTTGGAATAATACATATACATGGAGCTTTATGGAAGGAAAGAGGATTGTTGACGGCTCAAGGTAGTATTATTAAATATCGAACCGAGATCTTACAGTTATTAGAGGCTGTGGTACTACCTCAGCAAGTGGCTGTAATGCATTGTCGAGGACATCAGAGGGATGGCAGCGATGTGGCACAAGGAAACATGAAGGCAGACCAGGCAGCCAAAATTGCTGCACGGCAAGTATGGACTGAATTAGCTCTAATACCTACTAAGGTAAGCCCGATTACTGCTCATCTCTCTGTAAATCCCTTTTATACCCAAGAAGATGAAAAATTAGCCGATTTGGTAAAGGCACAGAAGAATTCACATGGATGGTATGTAACAGGTAATGGACAAGTAGTAGTGCCTGCTACAATTATGAAACGAATAATACAAACTGAACATAATAAATGCCATTGGGGAGCAGAAGCATTGGTGCAGTTTTTAAAGCGGAGCATTATATCTGCACAAATGTTAACAATAGCAAAAGGGGTGAATGCGAAGTGTCCAGTATGTTTAAAGAATAATCCGGTAATACGAAAACAAATTCCAATGGGAACTTTGAAAGTGGGAATAGAACCAGGTGACTATTGGCAAGTGGATTTTGCAGAATTACCTAAATCAAAAGGGTTTCAGTATTTATTGGTATACGTATGTACCTTTTCAGGGTGGCTAGAAGCATTTCCCTGTAGAACGAATCAAGCTAGAGAAGTAGTAAAAACTTTGTTAAAAGAGATCATACCTAGATTTGGGGTACCTTTAGGAATTTCTTCAGATCGAGGCCCACACTTTATAGCTAAAATAGTACAGGAAATTAGTGAAATGCTTGGAATTAGCTGGGATTTACATACACCATGGAGGCCACAATGTAGTGGAAAGGTAGAAAGGATGAATCAAACATTAAAAGGACAAATTAAAAAGATATGCCAGGAAGCTCAAATCCAATGGCCACAGGCATTGCCCCTTGCTTTATTGAGAATTCGTATAAAACCTAGAGAAGGGTTGTCTGTAAGTCCCTATGAAATTCTGTACGGTAAGCCATATACTGCACCAACGAAGGGAATGGGAAGTGCAGATTTACACCTCCAAGGAGATCAAGATGTTTATAGTTATATAATTTCTTTAAGCAGATTACTCACAGCCTTACGTGCCGCGATCATCTGGAATCGCCCTTTGCCGTTGGAGAATCAACCAGGAGACCAAGCGTATGTTCGAAATTGGCAAACGGAGCCTTTAAAGGAACAGTGGCATGGACTTTATTTGGTGCTATTGATAACATTTACCGCTGTGAAAGTAGCAGGAATTGATAATTGGATTCATTATACCAGAGTGAAGAAGGTACCATCACAATGGGGGGTAAAAATGATCACTCCTACAAAACTGAGATTTACATCTTGGTAATACTATGCTGGGTAGGATTAAGTAATGGTTTCGCTCAAATAATACATACATATGCTACTGTACATATAGAAGAACGAATGGATGTAAATTTGACTTGTGATTTTGTTGGAGATATGAGAAGTTCAATCCAAGACATTAGTTGCTATTGGCAGAAGAATGAGTCCAAATTGTCAACTGGGTTTACAATCCGATGGGACAGTGATACACGAAGGGGTACTATGATTTTATCATTGCGAAATGTAAGTAAGACAGATGTAGGAAACTACACCTGTATTGTTTGGATTAAAGAGAGTTTTGATTATGGAAAAAGGGCATTAGAGGTTACTGCAAAATCAGAACCTATGCAGAAAAGAAACAGAGCCAGGAGAGAGTTAAAAGATTTGGAAAAAGACGAAATGCAACCAATACAAATAATCCAGGCGCCACAACAGGAAACACAAGAAAATCTAATGCAAAAGAAAGTTAGCTGAAAAACACCCAGTCTAGAACTGTACAAAAGTATACACTTGTGACACCCCGAAAGTGAAGTTACCTTTCCACCTGTGGTCCTTGCATTAAGGACAGGTTGTGCCTGTAGAGGAATTAAATACTCCATGAGTGAACCTGTAATACAATTCGGAGTGGGAATAGATTGTAGAACTACGATCAGGAGCACAGGAAATTTAGTTTGGGTTACCAGTGATGGACAATGGACGACTCACCTCCCCTTGGATGGGTTGGTGACTGAAATAACTTTAGGGTTACCAACTCTCTGCCCAATTTGGAAGAAAGCGCCATTTAAGGGTAGATTAGAAAATTTATGGATAATGAAGAGAGAAATAAAGGATGATGATGATTGGCAAGAACCATCATCCGGTGTGAAGTTAGGTTGGGCTTTAGAATCATTGTTTGCTCCAATTAGTACTTATCGGAATAGAGAAATGTTGTACCGGTTGTTAGGACAAACGGAAAGGCTAGCAAGAGTGACTAAAGAAGGATTTAAGGAAATAAACTTACAATTACAGGCAACCACAAAAATGACCCTGCAAAATAGAATGGCATTAGATATGCTGTTGCTAAAAGAACATGGAGTATGTGGTTATTTACGAGATAAGATTGATCATTGTTGTGTACATATTCCGAATGTTACAGCCGCGGTAGAACGTGATTTGTCTCAGCTAACGCAAATTGAACATGCAACTGAGGAAGAAAGAGAAGAAAGTACCCATAATTGGGTTGCTGCTTTAGCAAAGTCATTTGGATTGAACATCTCTGGTTGGGTAGCATCTTTAATTCAATGGTGTATAATAATTATAATTATTATGTTAGCTATTATGGGAGTGTTGCGTTTGATTCAAAATATTGTTAATAAGGAACGGCAACACTTGGGGAAAATTTTAAAAGCTGTTACCAGGAAGAATCATGAACTTCCCCCGAGATATGAAGACATTGGAAATAATTCATTGCAGCTACAATCACCAGTTTGAGACGGTCCAAAGAATATGGAAATCTGCGGAACTGATGATGAAAATCCTTGCAGTCTGGAAGACTTGAAGTATTTTCAAAGGGGGGAATGGTTACATTATATTGATTAGAATAGGTTATACTTGGTAGACAAGATGAAGGTATAATTGCAGGTGTTGGGTACAGTACAATCTGATGAACTGGGTACAGTACAATCTGATGAACTGGGTACAGTACAATCTGATGAAGTGGGTACAGTACAATCTGATGAAGTGGGTACAGCACAATCTGATGAACTAGGTAAATGATAAGCAAATCTTGGCAACAGTAACTGAAGAAACTATAAATGGGAAACAATCATGTAGCTTAGCAATTCTGTTGATTATGTTATGTAACCGAACACTATAAATATTAACCAAGTTAAACGGGGATTTGGGATTCTCAGCTTTGGACATGAGTCCCTGAGACCCCGGGCCCTGAATAAAGCACCGCATATAACTGCTTTCGTAGTTATGTGTTTCTTTACGGGCAACAGTTTTCTGGCGACCCAGATGGGACTTCGGGAGTAGTGTTGACGGTTCGCTTTCCGATTTTGTTCCGTGCCGGCACCGAGGAATTCTCGGGGAGCCATCGGCTGCGCCCGCTCTGCGCTGCTCCTGACGTCCCAAAGTGGTAAGCCCGAAGGTGCTTTATTGTAATATTTGGTCGGGTGCCTGCCTAATAAGACGTGACGGCGATTCACGCAAGGTTGGGCTAACGAGCTCGAGGTCTGGTCTGTGGAAGCCTAGGCGCTGGCCGTCAGACGGAGCGAAAGCCCCGCAGGTCCAGCACTCACGGACATACGTGGCTGTCTCGTGAGTTTGGTTTGGTCTTTTGTTTCCCATCAGAGGCTATCTTTCCGTTTTCTACCCCGTAGATTTAGTGTGTGTGTGTGTGTGTGGAGTGAGTGTGTAAGACCATGGTAATACTGGATAATTCTCCGTTAGGATGTTTATTAAAGCATTGGAAAAGTGCGGGATATTTTCAGAGTATGAGTAAAAGTCAATTTATAGATTATTGTACGAATTGGTGGCCACAATATGAGTATGATGGACCCCGGTGGCCTGAACACGGAAGTTTAGATCCGGGTGTTATAGGTCCATTAATGAGATATTGTTAAGAACTTGAAAAATGGGATGAAGTACCATATGTTGATCTATTTTATGATATACGTAATCATCCAGATATGCAGAGAGAATGTGGAATGTTGTTGGTACATCCCGAAAAAAAGATAAAACAAAATGTGAAGGATGTGTAGGTAATAAGAAGTGTATGACTTGTTTGGCAATACAAAATTCAATAAGAGAGCCAGAGGAGGTATCACTTTTAGCATCACCGACGGCCCCTGTGATGTCCGATATAGATGCAGGGGACGATAGTGATACTGATAGTATTAAGGCGGTAAAACCGTCAGAATCAATTAATACTGGAGCGATCCAGATTAAGTTAACACCGAAGGGTTCGCCAGGGCATTCATCATGCCCAAGACAAGTGCAACGAACCCCAATTGCACAGAGAACAAGACAAGGGAGGAAGGAACAAGAGCAAAACAGTAAAGTATTATTAGCCCCTTTACGAGAGGCAATTTCGGGGACTGATAAAGTATATGGGAAAGTTCCTTTTTCCCCAGGAGATTTAGTAATTTGGAAGCAATCAGCTGGAAAGTGTACAATAATAGGGAAAAAAAAAAAAACAAACCACAAAGAGAAATCAGGCAGGATTATTAGCAATGTTACAACGAGTAAATCAAGGAATAAGAGGCAGAAGTAGAGGACGAGGTCGAGGAGGATACAGGGTAGGAGGCATGCGGGGAATACCTCAAAATCAGCTAGGGATAAATCAGTGTGCGTTTTGCAGACAACAGGGACATTGGAAAAATGAGTGCCCAGTGAAAATGAATTTGGCCCAGCAGACTTCAGTAGGAGGAACACCAATGGCAGAAACAATGATGTTAGGACATTTGGGGCAACATAGTAGCTGACTAAGTGATGGATTAAAAGTGACAACAGAAATTGATGGGGAAGAGAAACAATTATTGGTAGATACTGGGGCAACTTATTCTGTTTTAAATACTTGTTTAGGAAAGATAGGAGATACGATGATAACTGTGGTAGGAGCTACAGGAAAAACAGAGCAACGGCCCTTTCTGCGGCCATTGCATCTAAATTTTAGGGGTAAAGAATTAGATCATGAATTTCTCTATGTACCGGATTGTCCTACATCTTTGTTAGGACGAGATTTATTGTCAAGATTTAATGCTAAAATAATATTTGAAAATGGAAAAGCTAAGTTGCAGATACCTGAGGAAGAAATAGCTAGAATATTTATAGTAAAAGAAATAGCTAATACAACAATACCAATAGAGGTAGAAAACGCTGTAGTACCATGGGTATGGGAGACACAAGTACCGGGATTAGCGAAAGCAGCAAAACCTGTCATAGTAGAATTGAAAGAAGGTGTCCAACCGGTAAGAGTTAGACAATATCCTATACAGTTAGAAGCTAGGAAAGGGGTAGCACCATTAATTGCAAAATTTTTGATGCACAATGTGTTAGAAGAATGTGAATCTGAATATAATACACCAATATTTCCTATAAGAAAACCTAACGGAGATTATAGGTTAGTTCAAGATTTAAGAGCTGTAAACGAAATAGTTAAAGATATACATCCAGTAGTAGCAAATCCTTATACATTGTTAACATCTGTGGCAGAACAATTTAGATACTTTTCTGTAATTGATTTAAAAGATGCTTTCTTCTGCATCCCATTGGCATTACAAAGTAGGAAATTATTTGCGTTTGAATGGGAAAATCCGGATACAGGACGAAAACGACAGCTGACCTGGACCAGGTTACCACAAGGCTTCAAAAACAGTCCTACAATGTTTGGGAATCAGCTGGCACGAGAACTGGAGGATTGGAAGGAGCAAGGATATTTTCAATTACCATCAAAAGCATACTTATTGTTGCAATATGTGGATGACATTTTCGTGGCGACAGAAAGGTATGAAAACTGCATTACTGTTACAGTTGCGTGATTAAATTTACTGGGACAGAGCGGTTATCGAGTTTCTAAGGAAAAAGCCCAAATTGCCCGGGAAAAAGTGATATATCTGGGATGTGAAATTTCCCAAGGACAAAGACGGTTGGGGGTGAATAGAATACAAGCGATTTGTGCCATCCCTGAACCTAGAAATTTGCACGAGTTACGAACTTTTCTAGGAATGACAGGGTGGTGCAGACTCTGGATTTTGAATTATGGACTGTTAGCCAAACCACTGTATGCAGCTTTAAAAGAGCCACAATTAGTTTGGAGTTTAGAGTGTAAAAGGGCTTTTCAAGACTTAAAACAGGCTCTGCAAGAAGCCCCAGCATTAGGATTGCCTGATTTGACAAAAACATTTCAACTCTTTGTACATGAGCGGCAACGACTAGCGCTTGAAGTTTTAACTCAACGAATTGGATCATGGAAGAGACCGGTGGGCTGTTTTTCCAAGCAGTTGGATACGGTAAGTGCCGGATGGCCTTCTTGCCTCCGAGCAGTGGCTGCTACTGTAATGTTAGTCCAAGAAGCTAGAAAATTGACATTGGGAACAAAAATGGAAGTATTTGTGCCCCACATGGTGATTGCAGTTTTGGAACAAAAGGGGGGTCATTGGTTGTCATCCGGTAGAATGTTGAAATATCAGGCAATATTGAGAGAACAGGATGATATATTTTTAAAGATAACAACATGTTTGAATCCCGCTGAATTTTTAGGTAGCAAAATAGAGGAAGGCGAGCTGGAACATGATTGTATTGAGGTGATCGAACAAACTTACGCCAGTAGGGTAGATCTGAAAGATATTCCCCTTGTAAATCCTGACTGGACATTATTTACAGACGGTAGCAGCTTTGTTGAGAATGGAACACGATATTCTGGATATGCTGTGGTTACTAAGCTTGAAGTAATTGAAGCAAAGGCATTAATGCCAGGAACGTCAGCGCAAAAGGCAGAACTGGTCGCTCTAATTCGGGCTTTAATACCGAGTACGGATAAGAGAGTGAATATTTGGACAGATTCTAAATACGCTTTTGGAATAATACATATACATGGAGCTTTATGGAAGGAAAGAGGATTGTTGACGGCTCAAGGTAGTATTATTAAATATCGAACCGAGATCTTACAGTTATTAGAGGCTGTGGTACTACCTCAGCAAGTGGCTGTAATGCATTGTCGAGGACATCAGAGGGATGGCAGCGATGTGGCACAAGGAAACATGAAGGCAGACCAGGCAGCCAAAATTGCTGCACGGCAAGTATGGACTGAATTAGCTCTAATACCTACTAAGGTAAGCCCGATTACTGCTCATCTCTCTGTAAATCCCTTTTATACCCAAGAAGATGAAAAATTAGCCGATTTGGTAAAGGCACAGAAGAATTCACATGGATGGTATGTAACAGGTAATGGACAAGTAGTAGTGCCTGCTACAATTATGAAACGAATAATACAAACTGAACATAATAAATGCCATTGGGGAGCAGAAGCATTGGTGCAGTTTTTAAAGCGGAGCATTATATCTGCACAAATGTTAACAATAGCAAAAGGGGTGAATGCGAAGTGTCCAGTATGTTTAAAGAATAATCCGGTAATACGAAAACAAATTCCAATGGGAACTTTGAAAGTGGGAATAGAACCAGGTGACTATTGGCAAGTGGATTTTGCAGAATTACCTAAATCAAAAGGGTTTAAGTATTTATTGGTATACGTATGTACCTTTTCAGGGTGGCTAGAAGCATTTCCCTGTAGAACGAATCAAGCTAGAGAAGTAGTAAAAACTTTGTTAAAAGAGATCATACCTAGATTTGGGGTACCTTTAGGAATTTCTTCAGATCGAGGCCCACACTTTATAGCTAAAATAGTACAGGAAATTAGTGAAATGCTTGGAATTAGCTGGGATTTACATACACCGTGGAGGCCACAATGTAGTGGAAAGGTAGAAAGGATGAATCAAACATTAAAAGGACAAATTAAAAAGATATGCCAGGAAGCTCAAATCCAATGGCCACAGGCATTGCCCCTTGCTTTATTGAGAATTCGTATAAAACCTAGAGAAGGGTTGTCTGTAAGTCCCTATGAAATTCTGTACGGTAAGCCATATACTGCACCAACGAAGGGAATGGGAAGTGCAGATTTACACCTCCAAGGAGATCAAGATGTTTATAGTTATATAATTTCTTTAAGCAGATTACTCACAGCCTTACGTGCCGCGATCATCTGGAATCGCCCTTTGCCGTTGGAGAATCAACCAGGAGACCAAGCGTATGTTCGAAATTGGCAAACGGAGCCTTTAAAGGAACAGTGGCATGGACTTTATTTGGTACTATTGATAACATTTACCGCTGTGAAAGTAGCAGGAATTGATAATTGGATTCATTATACCAGAGTGAAGAAGGTACCATCACAATGGGGGGTAAAAATGATCACTCCTACAAAACTGAGATTTACATCTTGGTAATACTATGCTGGGTAGGATTAAGTAATGGTTTCGCTCAAATAATACATACATATGCTACTGTACATATAGAAGAACGAATGGATGTAAATTTGACTTGTGATTTTGTTGGAGATATGAGAAGTTCAATCCAAGACATTAGTTGCTATTGGCAGAAGAATGAGTCCAAATTGTCAACTGGGTTTACGATCCGATGGGACAGTGATACACGAAGGGGTACTATGATTTTATCATTGCGAAATGTAAGTAAGACAGATGTAGGAAACTACACCTGTATTGTTTGGATTAAAGAGAGTTTTGATTATGGAAAAAGGGCATTAGAGGTTACTGCAAAATCAGAACCTATGCAGAAAAGAAACAGAGCCAGGAGAGAGTTAAAAGATTTGGAAAAAGACGAAATGCAACCAATACAAATAATCCAGGCGCCACAACAGGAAACACAAGAAAATCTAATGCAAAAGAAAGTTAGCTGAAAAACACCCAGTCTAGAACTGTACAAAAGTATACACTTGTGACACCCCGAAAGTGAAGTTACCTTTCCACCTGTGGTCCTTGCATTAAGGACAGGTTGTGCCTGTAGAGGAATTAAATACTCCATGAGTGAACCTGTAATACAATTCGGAGTGAGAATAGATTGTAGAACTACGATCAGGAGCACAGGAAATTTAGTTTGGGTTACAAGTGATGGACAATGGACGACTCACCTCCCCTTGGATGGGTTGGTGACTGAAATAACTTTAGGGTTACCAACTCTCTGCCCAATTTGGAAGAAAGCGCCATTTAAGGGTAGATTAGAAAATTTATGGATAATGAAGAGAGAAATAAAGGATGATGATGATTGGCAAGAACCATCATCCGGTGTGAAGTTAGGTTGGGCTTTAGAATCATTGTTTGCTCCAATTAGTACTTATCGGAATAGAGAAATGTTGTACCGGTTGTTAGGACAAACGGAAAGGCTAGCAAGAGTGACTAAAGAAGGATTTAAGGAAATAAACTTACAATTACAGGCAACCACAAAAATGACCCTGCAAAATAGAATGGCATTAGATATGCTGTTGCTAAAAGAACATGGAGTATGTGGTTATTTACGAGATAAGATTGATCATTGTTGTGTACATATTCCGAATGTTACAGCCGCGGCAGAACGTGATTTGTCTCAGCTAACGCAAATTGAACGTGCAACTGAGGAAGAAAGAGAAGAAAGTGCCCATAATTGGGTGGCTGCTTTAGCAAAGTCATTTGGACTGAACATCTCTGGTTGGGTAGCATCTTTAATTCAATGGTGTATAATAATTATAATTATTATGTTAGCTATTATGGGAGTGTTGCGTTTGATTCAAAATATTGTTAATAAGGAACGGCAACACTTGGGGAAAATTTTAAAAGCTGTTACCAGGAAGAATCATGAACTTCCCCCGAGATATGAAGACATTGGAAATAATTCATTGCAGCTACAATCACCAGTTTGAGACGGTCCAAAGAATATGGAAATCTGCGGAACTGATGATGAAAATCCTTGCAGTCTGGAAGACTTGAAGTATTTTCAAAGGGGGGAATTGTTACATTATATTGATTAGAATAGGTTATACTTGGTAGACAAGATGAAGGTATAATTGCAGGTGTTGGGTACAGTACAATCTGATGAACTGGGTACAGTACAATCTGATGAACTGGGTACAGTACAATCTGATGAAGTGGGTACAGTACAATCTGATGAAGTGGGTACAGCACAATCTGATGAAGTGGGTACAGCACAATCTGATGAACTAGGTAAATGATAAGCAAATCTTGGCAACAGTAACTGAAGAAACTATAAATGGGAAACAATCATGTAGCTTAGCAATTCTGTTGATTATGTTATGTAACCGAACATTATAAATATTAACCAAGTTAAACGGGGATTTGGGATTCTCAGCTTTGGACATGAGTCCCTGAGACCCCGGGCCCCGAATAAAGCACCGCATATAACTGCTTTCGTAGTTATGTGTTTCTTTACGGGCAACAGTTTTCTGGCGACCCAGATGGGACTTCGGGAGTAGTGTTGACGGTTCGCTTTCCGATTTTGTTCCGTGCCGGCACCGAGGAATTCTCGGGGAGCCATCGGCTGCGCCCGCTCTGCGCTGCTCCTGACGTCCCAAAGTGGTAAGCCCGAAGGTGCTTTATTGTAATATTTGGTCGGGTGCCTGCCTAATAAGACGTGACGGCGATTCACGCAAGGTTGGGCTAACGAGCTCGAGGTCTGGTCTGTGGAAGCCTAGGCGCTGGCCGTCAGACGGAGCGAAAGCCCCGCAGGTCCAGCACTCACGGACATACGTGGCTGTCTCGTGAGTTTGGTTTGGTCTTTTGTTTCCCATCAGAGGCTATCTTTCCGTTTTCTACCCCGTAGATTTAGTGTGTGTGTGTGTGTGGAGTGAATGTGTAAGACCATGGTAATACCGGATAATTCTCCGTTAGGATGTTTATTAAAGCATTGGAAAAGTGCGGGATATTTTCAGAGTATGAGTAAAAGTCGATTTATAGATTATTGTACGAATTGGTGGCCACAATATGAGTATGATGGACCCCGGTGGCCTGAACACGGAAGTTTAGATCCGGGTGTTATAGGTCCATTAATGAGATATTGTTAAGAACTTGAAAAATGGGATGAAGTACCATATGTTGATCTATTTTATGATATACGTAATCATCCAGATATGCAGAGAGAATGTGGAATGTTGTTGGTACATCCCGAAAAAAAGATAAAACAAAACGTGGAGGATGTGTAGGTAATAAGAAGCGTATGACTTGTTTGGCAATACAAAATTCAATAAGAGAGCCAGAGGAGGTATCACTTTTAGCATCACCGACGGCCCCTGTGATGTCCGATATAGATGCAGGGGACGATAGTGATACTGATAGTATTAAGGCGGTAAAACCGTCAGAATCAATTAATACTGGAGCGATCCAGATTAAGTTAACACCGAAGGGTTCGCCAGGGCATTCATCATGCCCAAGACAAGCGCAACGAACCCCAATTGCACAGAGAACAAGACAAGGGAGGAAGGAACAAGAGCAAAACAGTAAAGTATTATTAGCCCCTTTACGAGAGGCAATTTCGGGGACTGATAAAGTATATGGGAAAGTTCCTTTTTCCCCAGGAGATTTAGTAATTTGGAAGCAATCAGCTGGAAAGTGTACAATAATAGGGAAAAAAAAAAAAAAACAAACCACAAAGAGAAATCAGGCAGGATTATTAGCAATGTTACAACGAGTAAATCAAGGAATAAGAGGCAGAAGTAGAGGACGAGGTCGAGGAGGATACAGGGTAGGAGGCATGCGGGGAATACCTCAAAATCAGCTAGGGATAAATCAGTGTGCGTTTTGCAGACAACAGGGACATTGGAAAAATGAGTGCCCAGTGAAAATGAATTTGGCCCAGCAGACTTCAGTAGGAGGAACACCAATGGCAGAAACAATGATGTTAGGACATTTGGGGCAACATAGTAGCTGACTAAGTGATGGATTAAAAGTGACAACAGAAATTGATGGGGAAGAGAAACAATTATTGGTAGATACTGGGGCAACTTATTCTGTTTTAAATACTTGTTTAGGAAAGATAGGAGATACGATGATAACTGTGGTAGGAGCTACAGGAAAAACAGAGCAACGGCCCTTTCTGCGGCCATTGCATCTAAATTTTAGGGGTAAAGAATTAGATCATGAATTTCTCTATGTACCGGATTGTCCTACATCTTTGTTAGGACGAGATTTATTGTCAAGATTTAATGCTAAAATAATATTTGAAAATGGAAAAGCTAAGTTGCAGATACCTGAGGAAGAAATAGCTAGAATATTTATAGTAAAAGAAATAGCTAATACAACAATACCAATAGAGGTAGAAAACGCTGTAGTACCATGGGTATGGGAGACACAAGTACCGGGATTAGCGAAAGCAGCAAAACCTGTCATAGTAGAATTGAAAGAAGGTGTCCAACCGGTAAGAGTTAGACAATATCCTATACAGTTAGAAGCTAGGAAAGGGGTAGCACCATTAATTGCAAAATTTTTGATGCACAATGTGTTAGAAGAATGTGAATCTGAATATAATACACCAATATTTCCTATAAGAAAACCTAACGGAGATTATAGGTTAGTTCAAGATTTAAGAGCTGTAAACGAAATAGTTAAAGATATACATCCAGTAGTAGCAAATCCTTATACATTGTTAACATCTGTGGCAGAACAATTTAGATACTTTTCTGTAATTGATTTAAAAGATGCTTTCTTCTGCATCCCATTGGCATTACAAAGTAGGAAATTATTTGCGTTTGAATGGGAAAATCCGGATACAGGACGAAAACGACAGCTGACCTGGACCAGGTTACCACAAGGCTTCAAAAACAGTCCTACAATGTTTGGGAATCAGCTGGCACGAGAACTGGAGGATTGGAAGGAGCAAGGATATTTTCAATTACCATCAAAAGCATACTTATTGTTGCAATATGTGGATGACATTTTCGTGGCGACAGAAAGGTATGAAAACTGCATTACTGTTACAGTTGCGTGATTAAATTTCCTGGGACAGAGCGGTTATCGAGTTTCTAAGGAAAAAGCCCAAATTGCCCGGGAAAAAGTGATATATCTGGGATGTGAAATTTCCCAAGGACAAAGACGGTTGGGGGTGAATAGAATACAAGCGATTTGTGCCATCCCTGAACCTAGAAATTTGCACGAGTTACGAACTTTTCTAGGAATGACAGGGTGGTGCAGACTCTGGATTTTGAATTATGGACTGTTAGCCAAACCACTGTATGCAGCTTTAAAAGAGCCACAATTAGTTTGGAGTTTAGAGTGTAAAAGGGCTTTTCAAGACTTAAAACAGGCTCTGCAAGAAGCCCCAGCATTAGGATTGCCTGATTTGACAAAAACATTTCAACTCTTTGTACATGAGCGGCAACGACTAGCGCTTGAAGTTTTAACTCAACGAATTGGATCATGGAAGAGACCGGTGGGCTGTTTTTCCAAGCAGTTGGATACGGTAAGTGCCGGATGGCCTTCTTGCCTCCGAGCAGTGGCTGCTACTGTAATGTTAGTCCAAGAAGCTAGAAAATTGACATTGGGAACAAAAATGGAAGTATTTGTGCCCCACATGGTGATTGCAGTTTTGGAACAAAAGGGGGGTCATTGGTTGTCATCCGGTAGAATGTTGAAATATCAGGCAATATTGAGAGAACAGGATGATATATTTTTAAAGATAACAACATGTTTGAATCCCGCTGAATTTTTAGGTAGCAAAATAGAGGAAGGCGAGCTGGAACATGATTGTATTGAGGTGATCGAACAAACTTACGCCAGTAGGGTAGATCTGAAAGATATTCCCCTTGTAAATCCTGACTGGACATTATTTACAGACGGTAGCAGCTTTGTTGAGAATGGAACACGATATTCTGGATATGCTGTGGTTACTAAGCTTGAAGTAATTGAAGCAAAGGCATTAATGCCAGGAACGTCAGCGCAAAAGGCAGAACTGGTCGCTCTAATTCGGGCTTTAATACCGAGTACGGATAAGAGAGTGAATATTTGGACAGATTCTAAATACGCTTTTGGAATAATACATATACATGGAGCTTTATGGAAGGAAAGAGGATTGTTGACGGCTCAAGGTAGTATTATTAAATATCGAACCGAGATCTTACAGTTATTAGAGGCTGTGGTACTACCTCAGCAAGTGGCTGTAATGCATTGTCGAGGACATCAGAGGGATGGCAGCGATGTGGCACAAGGAAACATGAAGGCAGACCAGGCAGCCAAAATTGCTGCACGGCAAGTATGGACTGAATTAGCTCTAATACCTACTAAGGTAAGCCCGATTACTGCTCATCTCTCTGTAAATCCCTTTTATACCCAAGAAGATGAAAAATTAGCCGATTTGGTAAAGGCACAGAAGAATTCACATGGATGGTATGTAACAGGTAATGGACAAGTAGTAGTGCCTGCTACAATTATGAAACGAATAATACAAACTGAACATAATAAATGCCATTGGGGAGCAGAAGCATTGGTGCAGTTTTTAAAGCGGAGCATTATATCTGCACAAATGTTAACAATAGCAAAAGGGGTGAATGCGAAGTGTCCAGTATGTTTAAAGAATAATCCGGTAATACGAAAACAAATTCCAATGGGAACTTTGAAAGTGGGAATAGAACCAGGTGACTATTGGCAAGTGGATTTTGCAGAATTACCTAAATCAAAAGGGTTTAAGTATTTATTGGTATACGTATGTACCTTTTCAGGGTGGCTAGAAGCATTTCCCTGTAGAACGAATCAAGCTAGAGAAGTAGTAAAAACTTTGTTAAAAGAGATCATACCTAGATTTGGGGTACCTTTAGGAATTTCTTCAGATCGAGGCCCACACTTTATAGCTAAAATAGTACAGGAAATTAGTGAAATGCTTGGAATTAGCTGGGATTTACATACACCATGGAGGCCACAATGTAGTGGAAAGGTAGAAAGGATGAATCAAACATTAAAAGGACAAATTAAAAAGATATGCCAGGAAGCTCAAATCCAATGGCCACAGGCATTGCCCCTTGCTTTATTGAGAATTCGTATAAAACCTAGAGAAGGGTTGTCTGTAAGTCCCTATGAAATTCTGTACGGTAAGCCATATACTGCACCAACGAAGGGAATGGGAAGTGCAGATTTACACCTCCAAGGAGATCAAGATGTTTATAGTTATATAATTTCTTTAAGCAGATTACTCACAGCCTTACGTGCCGCGATCATCTGGAATCGCCCTTTGCCGTTGGAGAATCAACCAGGAGACCAAGCGTATGTTCGAAATTGGCAAACGGAGCCTTTAAAGGAACAGTGGCATGGACTTTATTTGGTGCTATTGATAACATTTACCGCTGTGAAAGTAGCAGGAATTGATAATTGGATTCATTATACCAGAGTGAAGAAGGTACCATCACAATGGGGGGTAAAAATGATCACTCCTACAAAACTGAGATTTACATCTTGGTAATACTATGCTGGGTAGGATTAAGTAATGGTTTCGCTCAAATAATACATACATATGCTACTGTACATATAGAAGAACGAATGGATGTAAATTTGACTTGTGATTTTGTTGGAGATATGAGAAGTTCAATCCAAGACATTAGTTGCTATTGGCAGAAGAATGAGTCCAAATTGTCAACTGGGTTTACAATCCGATGGGATAGTGATACACGAAGGGGTACTATGATTTTATCATTGCGAAATGTAAGTAAGACAGATGTAGGAAACTACACCTGTATTGTTTGGATTAAAGAGAGTTTTGATTATGGAAAAAGGGCATTAGAGGTTACTGCAAAATCAGAACCTATGCAGAAAAGAAACAGAGCCAGGAGAGAGTTAAAAGATTTGGAAAAAGACGAAATGCAACCAATACAAATAATCCAGGCGCCACAACAGGAAACACAAGAAAATCTAATGCAAAAGAAAGTTAGCTGAAAAACACCCAGTCTAGAACTGTACAAAAGTATACACTTGTGACACCCCGAAAGTGAAGTTACCTTTCCACCTGTGGTCCTTGCATTAAGGACAGGTTGTGCCTGTAGAGGAATTAAATACTCCATGAGTGAACCTGTAATACAATTCGGAGTGGGAATAGATTGTAGAACTACGATCAGGAGCACAGGAAATTTAGTTTGGGTTACAAGTGATGGACAATGGACGACTCACCTCCCCTTGGATGGGTTGGTGACTGAAATAACTTTAGGGTTACCAACTCTCTGCCCAATTTGGAAGAAAGCGCCATTTAAGGGTAGATTAGAAAATTTATGGATAATGAAGAGAGAAATAAAGGATGATGATGATTGGCAAGAACCATCATCCGGTGTGAAGTTAGGTTGGGCTTTAGAATCATTGTTTGCTCCAATTAGTGCTTATCGGAATAGAGAAATGTTGTACCGGTTGTTAGGACAAACGGAAAGGCTAGCAAGAGTGACTAAAGAAGGATTTAAGGAAATAAACTTACAATTACAGGCAACCACAAAAATGACCCTGCAAAATAGAATGGCATTAGATATGCTGTTGCTAAAAGAACATGGAGTATGTGGTTATTTACGAGATAAGATTGATCATTGTTGTGTACATATTCCGAATGTTACAGCCGCGGCAGAACGTGATTTGTCTCAGCTAACGCAAATTGAACGTGCAACTGAGGAAGAAAGAGAAGAAAGTGCCCATAATTGGGTGGCTGCTTTAGCAAAGTCATTTGGATTGAACATCTCTGGTTGGGTAGCATCTTTAATTCAATGGTGTATAATAATTATAATTATTATGTTAGCTATTATGGGAGTGTTGCGTTTGATTCAAAATATTGTTAATAAGGAACGGCAACACTTGGGGAAAATTTTAAAAGCTGTTACCAGGAAGAATCATGAACTTCCCCCGAGATATGAAGACATTGGAAATAATTCATTGCAGCTACAATCACCAGTTTGAGACGGTCCAAAGAATATGGAAATCTGCGGAACTGATGATGAAAATCCTTGCAGTCTGGAAGACTTGAAGTATTTTCAAAGGGGGGAATTGTTACATTATATTGATTAGAATAGGTTATACTTGGTAGACAAGATGAAGGTATAATTGCAGGTGTTGGGTACAGTACAATCTGATGAACTGGGTACAGTACAATCTGATGAACTGGGTACAGTACAATCTGATGAAGTGGGTACAGTACAATCTGATGAAGTGGGTACAGCACAATCTGATGAACTAGGTAAATGATAAGCAAATCTTGGCAACAGTAACTGAAGAAACTATAAATGGGAAACAATCATGTAGCTTAGCAATTCTGTTGATTATGTTATGTAACCGAACATTATAAATATTAACCAAGTTAAACGGGGATTTGGGATTCTCAGCTTTGGACATGAGTCCCTGAGACCCCGGGCCCCGAATAAAGCACCGCATATAACTGCTTTCGTAGTTATGTGTTTCTTTACGGGCAACAGTTTTCTGGCGACCCAGATGGGACTTCGGGAGTAGTGTTGACGGTTCGCTTTCCGATTTTGTTCCGTGCCGGCACCGAGGAATTCTCGGGGAGCCATCGGCTGCGCCCGCTCTGCGCTGCTCCTGACGTCCCAAAGTGGTAAGCCCGAAGGTGCTTTATTGTAATATTTGGTCGGGTGCCTGCCTAATAAGACGTGACGGCGATTCACGCAAGGTTGGGCTAACGAGCTCGAGGTCTGGTCTGTGGAAGCCTAGGCGCTGGCCGTCAGACGGAGCGAAAGCCCCGCAGGTCCAGCACTCACGGACATACGTGGCTGTCTCGTGAGTTTGGTTTGGTCTTTTGTTTCCCATCAGAGGCTATCTTTCCGTTTTCTACCCCGTAGTTTAGTGTGTGTGTGTGTGTGTGGAGTGAGTGTGTAAGACCATGGTAATACTGGATAATTCTCCGTTAGGATGTTTATTAAAGCATTGGAAAAGTGCGGGATATTTTCAGAGTATGAGTAAAAGTCGATTTATAGATTATTGTACGAATTGGTGGCCACAATATGAGTATGATGGACCCCGGTGGCCTGAACACGGAAGTTTAGATCCGGGTGTTATAGGTCCATTAATGAGATATTGTTAAGAACTTGAAAAATGGGATGAAGTACCATATGTTGATCTATTTTATGATATACGTAATCATCCAGATATGCAGAGAGAATGTGGAATGTTGTTGGTACATCCCGAAAAAAAGATAAAACAAAATGTGAAGGATGTGTAGGTAATAAGAAGCGTATGACTTGTTTGGCAATACAAAATTCAATAAGAGAGCCAGAGGAGGTATCACTTTTAGCATCACCGACGGCCCCTGTGATGTCCGATATAGATGCAGGGGACGATAGTGATACTGATAGTATTAAGGCGGTAAAACCGTCAGAATCAATTAATACTGGAGCGATCCAGATTAAGTTAACACCGAAGGGTTCGCCAGGGCATTCATCATGCCCAAGACAAGCGCAACGAACCCCAATTGCACAGAGAACAAGACAAGGGAGGAAGGAACAAGAGCAAAACAGTAAAGTATTATTAGCCCCTTTACGAGAGGCAATTTCGGGGACTGATAAAGTATATGGGAAAGTTCCTTTTTCCCCAGGAGATTTAGTAATTTGGAAGCAATCAGCTGGAAAGTGTACAATAATAGGGAGAAAAAAAAAAAAACCACAAAGAGAAATCAGGCAGGATTATTAGCAATGTTACAACGAGTAAATCAAGGAATAAGAGGCAGAAGTAGAGGACGAGGTCGAGGAGGATACAGGGTAGGAGGCATGCGGGGAATACCTCAAAATCAGCTAGGGATAAATCAGTGTGCGTTTTGCAGACAACAGGGACATTGGAAAAATGAGTGCCCAGTGAAAATGAATTTGGCCCAGCAGACTTCAGTAGGAGGAACACCAATGGCAGAAACAATGATGTTAGGACATTTGGGGCAACATAGTAGCTGACTAAGTGATGGATTAAAAGTGACAACAGAAATTGATGGGGAAGAGAAACAATTATTGGTAGATACTGGGGCAACTTATTCTGTTTTAAATACTTGTTTAGGAAAGATAGGAGATACGATGATAACTGTGGTAGGAGCTACAGGAAAAACAGAGCAACGGCCCTTTCTGCGGCCATTGCATCTAAATTTTAGGGGTAAAGAATTAGATCATGAATTTCTCTATGTACCGGATTGTCCTACATCTTTGTTAGGACGAGATTTATTGTCAAGATTTAATGCTAAAATAATATTTGAAAATGGAAAAGCTAAGTTGCAGATGCCTGAGGAAGAAATAGCTAGAATATTTATAGTAAAAGAAATAGCTAATACAACAATACCAATAGAGGTAGAAAACGCTGTAGTACCATGGGTATGGGAGACACAAGTACCGGGATTAGCGAAAGCAGCAAAACCTGTCATAGTAGAATTGAAAGAAGGTGTCCAACCGGTAAGAGTTAGACAATATCCTATACAGTTAGAAGCTAGGAAAGGGGTAGCACCATTAATTGCAAAATTTTTGATGCACAATGTGTTAGAAGAATGTGAATCTGAATATAATACACCAATATTTCCTATAAGAAAACCTAATGGAGATTATAGGTTAGTTCAAGATTTAAGAGCTGTAAACGAAATAGTTAAAGATATACATCCAGTAGTAGCAAATCCTTATACATTGTTAACATCTGTGGCAGAACAATTTAGATACTTTTCTGTAATTGATTTAAAAGATGCTTTCTTCTGCATCCCATTGGCATTACAAAGTAGGAAATTATTTGCGTTTGAATGGGAAAATCCGGATACAGGACGAAAACGACAGCTGACCTGGACCAGGTTACCACAAGGCTTCAAAAACAGTCCTACAATATTTGGGAATCAGCTGGCACGAGAACTGGAGGATTGGAAGGAGCAAGGATATTTTCAATTACCATCAAAAGCATACTTATTGTTGCAATATGTGGATGACATTTTCGTGGCGACAGAAAGGTATGAAAACTGCATTACTGTTACAGTTGCGTGATTAAATTTACTGGGACAGAGCGGTTATCGAGTTTCTAAGGAAAAAGCCCAAATTGCCCAGGAAAAAGTGATATATCTGGGATGTGAAATTTCCCAAGGACAAAGACGGTTGGGGGTGAATAGAATACAAGCGATTTGTGCCATCCCTGAACCTAGAAATTTGCACGAGTTACGAACTTTTCTAGGAATGACAGGGTGGTGCAGACTCTGGATTTTGAATTATGGACTGTTAGCCAAACCACTGTATGCAGCTTTAAAAGAGCCACAATTAGTTTGGAGTTTAGAGTGTAAAAGGGCTTTTCAAGACTTAAAACAGGCTCTGCAAGAAGCCCCAGCATTAGGATTGCCTGATTTGACAAAAACATTTCAACTCTTTGTACATGAGCGGCAACGACTAGCGCTTGGAGTTTTAACTCAACGAATTGGATCATGGAAGAGACCGGTGGGCTATTTTTCCAAGCAGTTGGATATGGTAAGTGCCGGATGGCCTTCTTGCCTCCGAGCAGTGGCTGCTACTGTAATGTTAGTCCAAGAAGCTAGAAAATTGACATTGGGAACAAAAATGGAAGTATTTGTGCCCCACATGGTGATTGCAGTTTTGGAACAAAAGGGGGGTCATTGGTTGTCATCCAGTAGAATGTTGAAATATCAAGCAATATTGAGAGAACAGGATGATATATTTTTAAAGATAACAACATGTTTGAATCCCGCTGAATTTTTAGGTAGCAAAATAGAGGAAGGCGAGCTGGAACATGATTGTATTGAGGTGATCGAACAAACTTACGCCAGTAGGGTAGATCTGAAAGATATTCCCCTTGTAAATCCTGACTGGACATTATTTACAGACGGTAGCAGCTTTGTTGAGAATGGAACACGATATTCTGGATATGCTGTGGTTACTAAGCTTGAAGTAATTGAAGCAAAGGCATTAATGCCAGGAACGTCAGCGCAAAAGGCAGAACTGGTCGCTCTAATTCGGGCTTTAATACCGAGTACGGATAAGAGGGTGAATATTTGGGCAGATTCTAAATACGCTTTTGGAATAATACATATACATGGAGCTTTATGGAAGGAAAGAGGATTGTTGACGGCTCAAGGTAGTATTATTAAATATCGAACCGAGATCTTACAGTTATTAGAGGCTGTGGTACTACCTCAGCAAGTGGCTGTAATGCATTGTCGAGGACATCAGAGGGATGACAGCGATGTGGCACAAGGAAACATGAAGGCAGACCAGGCAGCCAAAATTGCTGCACGGCAAGTATGGACTGAATTAGCTCTAATACCTACTAAGGTAAGCCCGATTACTGCTCATCTCTCTGTAAATCCCTTTTATACCCAAGAAGATGAAAAATTAGCCGATTTGGTAAAGGCACAGAAGAATTCACATGGATGGTATGTAACAGGTAATGGACAAGTAGTAGTGCCTGCTACAATTATGAAACGAATAATACAAACTGAACATAATAAATGCCATTGGGGAGCAGAAGCATTGGTGCAGTTTTTAAAGCGGAGCATTATATCTGCACAAATGTTAACAATAGCAAAAGGGGTGAATGCGAAGTGTCCAGTATGTTTAAAGAATAATCCGGTAATACGAAAACAAATTCCAATGGGAACTTTGAAAGTGGGAATAGAACCAGGTGACTATTGGCAAGTGGATTTTGCAGAATTACCTAAATCAAAAGGGTTTAAGTATTTATTGGTATACGTATGTACCTTTTCAGGGTGGCTAGAAGCATTTCCCTGTAGAACGAATCAAGCTAGAGAAGTAGTAAAAACTTTGTTAAAAGAGATCATACCTAGATTTGGGGTACCTTTAGGAATTTCTTCAGATCGAGGCCCACACTTTATAGCTAAAATAGTACAGGAAATTAGTGAAATGCTTGGAATTAGCTGGGATTTACATACACCGTGGAGGCCACAATGTAGTGGAAAGGTAGAAAGGATGAATCAAACATTAAAAGGACAAATTAAAAAGATATGCCAGGAAGCTCAAATCCAATGGCCACAGGCATTGCCCCTTGCTTTATTGAGAATTCGTATAAAACCTAGAGAAGGGTTGTCTGTAAGTCCCTATGAAATTCTGTACGGTAAGCCATATACTGCACCAACGAAGGGAATGGGAAGTGCAGATTTACACCTCCAAGGAGATCAAGATGTTTATAGTTATATAATTTCTTTAAGCAGATTACTCACAGCCTTACGTGCCGCGATCATCTGGAATCGCCCTTTGCCGTTGGAGAATCAACCAGGAGACCAAGCGTATGTTCGAAATTGGCAAACGGAGCCTTTAAAGGAACAGTGGCATGGACTTTATTTGGTGCTATTGATAACATTTACCGCTGTGAAAGTAGCAGGAATTGATAATTGGATTCATTATACCAGAGTGAAGAAGGTACCATCACAATGGGGGGTAAAAATGATCACTCCTACAAAACTGAGATTTACATCTTGGTAATACTATGCTGGGTAGGATTAAGTAATGGTTTCGCTCAAATAATACATACATATGCTACTGTACATATAGAAGAACGAATGGATGTAAATTTGACTTGTGATTTTGTTGGAGATATGAGAAGTTCAATCCAAGACATTAGTTGCTATTGGCAGAAGAATGAGTCCAAATTGTCAACTGGGTTTACAATCCGATGGGATAGTGATACACGAAGGGGTACTATGATTTTATCATTGCGAAATGTAAGTAAGACAGATGTAGGAAACTACACCTGTATTGTTTGGATTAAAGAGAGTTTTGTTTATGGAAAAAGGGCATTAGAGGTTACTGCAAAATCAGAACCTATGCAGAAAAGAAACAGAGCCAGGAGAGAGTTAAAAGATTTGGAAAAAGACGAAATGCAACCAATACAAATAATCCAGGCGCCACAACAGGAAACACAAGAAAATCCAATGCAAAAGAAAGTTAGCTGAAAAACACCCAGTCTAGAACTGTACAAAAGTATACACTTGTGACACCCCGAAAGTGAAGCTACCTTTCCACCTGTGGTCCTTGCATTAAGGACAGGTTGTGCCTGTAGAGGAATTAAATACTCCATGAGTGAACCTGTAATACAATTCGGAGTGGGAATAGATTGTAGAACTACGATCAGGAGCACAGGAAATTTAGTTTGGGTTACAAGTGATGGACAATGGACGACTCACCTCCCCTTGGATGGGTTGGTGACTGAAATAACTTTAGGGTTACCAACTCTCTGCCCAATTTGGAAGAAAGCGCCATTTAAGGGTAGATTAGAAAATTTATGGATAATGAAGAGAGAAATAAAGGATGATGATGATTGGCAAGAACCATCATCCGGTGTGAAGTTAGGTTGGGCTTTAGAATCATTGTTTGCTCCAATTAGTACTTATCGGAATAGAGAAATGTTGTACCGGTTGTTAGGACAAACGGAAAGGCTAGCAAGAGTGACTAAAGAAGGATTTAAGGAAATAAACTTACAATTACAGGCAACCACAAAAATGACCCTGCAAAATAGAATGGCATTAGATATGCTGTTGCTAAAAGAACATGGAGTATGTGGTTATTTACGAGATAAGATTGATCATTGTTGTGTACATATTCCGAATGTTACAGCCGCGGTAGAACGTGATTTGTCTCAGCTAACGCAAATTGAACATGCAACTGAGGAAGAAAGAGAAGAAAGTACCCATAATTGGGTTGCTGCTTTAGCAAAGTCATTTGGATTGAACATCTCTGGTTGGGTAGCATCTTTAATTCAATGGTGTATAATAATTATAATTATTATGTTAGCTATTATGGGAGTGTTGCGTTTGATTCAAAATATTGTTAATAAGGAACGGCAACGCTTGGGGAAAATTTTAAAAGCTGTTACCAGGAAGAATCATGAACTTCCCCCGAGATATGAAGACATTGGAAATAATTCATTGCAGCTACAATCACCAGTTTGAGACGGTCCAAAGAATATGGAAATCTGCGGAACTGATGATGAAAATCCTTGCAGTCTGGAAGACTTGAAGTATTTTCAAAGGGGGGAATTGTTACATTATATTGATTAGAATAGGTTATACTTGGTAGACAAGATGAAGGTATAATTGCAGGTGTTGGGTACAGTACAATCTGATGAACTGGGTACAGTACAATCTGATGAACTGGGTACAGTACAATCTGATGAACTAGGTACAGCACAATCTGATGAACTGGGTACAGTACAATCTGATGAACTAGGTAAATGATAAGCAAATCTTGGCAACAGTAACTGAAGAAACTATAAATGGGAAACAATCATGTAGCTTAGCAATTCTGTTGATTATGTTACGTAACCGAACACTATAAATATTAACCAAGTTAAACGGGGATTTGGGATTCTCAGCTTTGGACATGAGTCCCTGAGACCCCGGGCCCCGAATAAAGCACCGCATATAACTGCTTTCGTAGTTATGTGTTTCTTTACGGGCAACAGTTTTCTGGCGACCCAGATGGGACTTCGGGAGTAGTGTTGACGGTTCGCTTTCCGATTTTGCTCCGTGCCGGCACCGAGGAATTCTCGGGGAGCCATCGGCTGCGCCCGCTCTGCGCTGCTCCTGACGTCCCAAAGTGGTAAGCCCGAAGGTGCTTTATTGTAATATTTGGTCGGGTGCCTGCCTAATAAGACGTGACGGCGATTCACGCAAGGTTGGGCTAACGAGCTCGAGGTCTGGTCTGTGGAAGCCTAGGCGCTGGCCGTCAGACGGAGCGAAAGCCCCGCAGGTCCAGCACTCACGGACATACGTGGCTGTCTCGTGAGTTTGGTTTGGTCTTTTGTTTCCCATCAGAGGCTATCTTTCCGTTTTCTACCCCGTAGATTTAGTGTGTGTGTGTGTGTGGAGTGAGTGTGTAAGACCATGGTAATACCGGATAATTCTCCGTTAGGATGTTTATTAAAGCATTGGAAAAGTGCGGGATATTTTCAGAGTATGAGTAAAAGTCGATTTATAGATTATTGTACGAATTGGTGGCCACAATATGAGTATGATGGACCCCGGTGGCCTGAACACGGAAGTTTAGATCCGGGTGTTATAGGTCCATTAATGAGATATTGTTAAGAACTTGAAAAATGGGATGAAGTACCATATGTTGATCTATTTTATGATATACGTAATCATCCAGATATGCAGAGAGAATGTGGAATGTTGTTGGTACATCCCGAAAAAAAGATAAAACAAAATGTGAAGGATGTGTAGGTAATAAGAAGCGTATGACTTGTTTGGCAATACAAAATTCAATAAGAGAGCCAGAGGAGGTATCACTTTTAGCATCACCGACGGCCCCTGTGATGTCCGATATAGATGCAGGGGACGATAGTGATACTGATAGTATTAAGGCGGTAAAACCGTCAGAATCAATTAATACTGGAGCGATCCAGATTAAGTTAACACCGAAGGGTTCGCCAGGGCATTCATCATGCCCAAGACAAGCGCAACGAACCCCAATTGCACAGAGAACAAGACAAGGGAGGAAGGAACAAGAGCAAAACAGTAAAGTATTATTAGCCCCTTTACGAGAGGCAATTTCGGGGACTGATAAAGTATATGGGAAAGTTCCTTTTTCCCCAGGAGATTTAGTAATTTGGAAGCAATCAGCTGGAAAGTGTACAATAATAGGGAGAAAAAAAAAAAAAAAAACCACAAAGAGAAATCAGGCAGGATTATTAGCAATGTTACAACGAGTAAATCAAGGAATAAGAGGCAGAAGTAGAGGACGAGGTCGAGGAGGATACAGGGTAGGAGGCATGCGGGGAATACCTCAAAATCAGCTAGGGATAAATCAGTGTGCGTTTTGCAGACAACAGGGACATTGGAAAAATGAGTGCCCAGTGAAAATGAATTTGGCCCAGCAGACTTCAGTAGGAGGAACACCAATGGCAGAAACAATGATGTTAGGACATTTGGGGCAACATAGTAGCTGACTAAGTGATGGATTAAAAGTGACAACAGAAATTGATGGGGAAGAGAAACAATTATTGGTAGATACTGGGGCAACTTATTCTGTTTTAAATACTTGTTTAGGAAAGATAGGAGATACGATGATAACTGTGGTAGGAGCTACAGGAAAAACAGAGCAACGGCCCTTTCTGCGGCCATTGCATCTAAATTTTAGGGGTAAAGAATTAGATCATGAATTTCTCTATGTACCGGATTGTCCTACATCTTTGTTAGGACGAGATTTATTGTCAAGATTTAATGCTAAAATAATATTTGAAAATGGAAAAGCTAAGTTGCAGATGCCTGAGGAAGAAATAGCTAGAATATTTATAGTAAAAGAAATAGCTAATACAACAATACCAATAGAGGTAGAAAACGCTGTAGTACCATGGGTATGGGAGACACAAGTACCGGGATTAGCGAAAGCAGCAAAACCTGTCATAGTAGAATTGAAAGAAGGTGTCCAACCGGTAAGAGTTAGACAATATCCTATACAGTTAGAAGCTAGGAAAGGGGTAGCACCATTAATTGCAAAATTTTTGATGCACAATGTGTTAGAAGAATGTGAATCTGAATATAATACACCGATATTTCCTATAAGAAAACCTAACGGAGATTATAGGTTAGTTCAAGATTTAAGAGCTGTAAACGAAATAGTTAAAGATATACATCCAGTAGTAGCAAATCCTTATACATTGTTAACATCTGTGGCAGAACAATTTAGATACTTTTCTGTAATTGATTTAAAAGATGCTTTCTTCTGCATCCCATTGGCATTACAAAGTAGGAAATTATTTGCGTTTGAATGGGAAAATCCGGATACAGGACGAAAACGACAGCTGACCTGGACCAGGTTACCACAAGGCTTCAAAAACAGTCCTACAATATTTGGGAATCAGCTGGCACGAGAACTGGAGGATTGGAAGGAGCAAGGATATTTTCAATTACCATCAAAAGCATACTTATTGTTGCAATATGTGGATGACATTTTCGTGGCGACAGAAAGGTATGAAAACTGCATTACTGTTACAGTTGCGTGATTAAATTTACTGGGACAGAGCGGTTATCGAGTTTCTAAGGAAAAAGCCCAAATTGCCCGGGAAAAAGTGATATATCTGGGATGTGAAATTTCCCAAGGACAAAGACGGTTGGGGGTGAATAGAATACAAGCGATTTGTGCCATCCCTGAACCTAGAAATTTGCACGAGTTACGAACTTTTCTAGGAATGACAGGGTGGTGCAGACTCTGGATTTTGAATTATGGACTGTTAGCCAAACCACTGTATGCAGCTTTAAAAGAGCCACAATTAGTTTGGAGTTTAGAGTGTAAAAGGGCTTTTCAAGACTTAAAACAGGCTCTGCAAGAAGCCCCAGCATTAGGATTGCCTGATTTGACAAAAACATTTCAACTCTTTGTACATGAGCGGCAACGACTAGCGCTTGGAGTTTTAACTCAACGAATTGGATCATGGAAGAGACCGGTGGGCTATTTTTCCAAGCAGTTGGATATGGTAAGTGCCGGATGGCCTTCTTGCCTCCGAGCAGTGGCTGCTACTGTAATGTTAGTCCAAGAAGCTAGAAAATTGACATTGGGAACAAAAATGGAAGTATTTGTGCCCCACATGGTGATTGCAGTTTTGGAACAAAAGGGGGGTCATTGGTTGTCATCCAGTAGAATGTTGAAATATCAGGCAATATTGAGAGAACAGGATGATATATTTTTAAAGATAACAACATGTTTGAATCCCGCTGAATTTTTAGGTAGCAAAATAGAGGAAGGCGAGCTGGAACATGATTGTATTGAGGTGATCGAACAAACTTACGCCAGTAGGGTAGATCTGAAAGATATTCCCCTTGTAAATCCTGACTGGACATTATTTACAGACGGTAGCAGCTTTGTTGAGAATGGAACACGATATTCTGGATATGCTGTGGTTACTAAGCTTGAAGTAATTGAAGCAAAGGCATTAATGCCAGGAACGTCAGCGCAAAAGGCAGAACTGGTCGCTCTAATTCGGGCTTTAATACCGAGTACGGATAAGAGGGTGAATATTTGGGCAGATTCTAAATACGCTTTTGGAATAATACATATACATGGAGCTTTATGGAAGGAAAGAGGATTGTTGACGGCTCAAGGTAGTATTATTAAATATCGAACCGAGATCTTACAGTTATTAGAGGCTGTGGTACTACCTCAGCAAGTGGCTGTAATGCATTGTCGAGGACATCAGAGGGATGGCAGCGATGTGGCACAAGGAAACATGAAGGCAGACCAGGCAGCCAAAATTGCTGCACGGCAAGTATGGACTGAATTAGCTCTAATACCTACTAAGGTAAGCCCGATTACTGCTCATCTCTCTGTAAATCCCTTTTATACCCAAGAAGATGAAAAATTAGCCGATTTGGTAAAGGCACAGAAGAATTCACATGGATGGTATGTAACAGGTAATGGACAAGTAGTAGTGCCTGCTACAATTATGAAACGAATAATACAAACTGAACATAATAAATGCCATTGGGGAGCAGAAGCATTGGTGCAGTTTTTAAAGCGGAGCATTATATCTGCACAAATGTTAACAATAGCAAAAGGGGTGAATGCGAAGTGTCCAGTATGTTTAAAGAATAATCCGGTAATACGAAAACAAATTCCAATGGGAACTTTGAAAGTGGGAATAGAACCAGGTGACTATTGGCAAGTGGATTTTGCAGAATTACCTAAATCAAAAGGGTTTAAGTATTTATTGGTATACGTATGTACCTTTTCAGGGTGGCTAGAAGCATTTCCCTGTAGAACGAATCAAGCTAGAGAAGTAGTAAAAACTTTGTTAAAAGAGATCATACCTAGATTTGGGGTACCTTTAGGAATTTCTTCAGATCGAGGCCCACACTTTATAGCTAAAATAGTACAGGAAATTAGTGAAATGCTTGGAATTAGCTGGGATTTACATACACCGTGGAGGCCACAATCTAGTGGAAAGGTAGAAAGGATGAATCAAACATTAAAAGGACAAATTAAAAAGATATGCCAGGAAGCTCAAATCCAATGGCCACAGGCATTGCCCCTTGCTTTATTGAGAATTCGTATAAAACCTAGAGAAGGGTTGTCTGTAAGTCCCTATGAAATTCTGTACGGTAAGCCATATACTGCACCAACGAAGGGAATGGGAAGTGCAGATTTACACCTCCAAGGAGATCAAGATGTTTATAGTTATATAATTTCTTTAAGCAGATTACTCACAGCCTTACGTGCCGCGATCATCTGGAATCGCCCTTTGCCGTTGGAGAATCAACCAGGAGACCAAGCGTATGTTCGAAATTGGCAAACGGAGCCTTTAAAGGAACAGTGGCATGGACTTTATTTGGTGCTATTGATAACATTTACCGCTGTGAAAGTAGCAGGAATTGATAATTGGATTCATTATACCAGAGTGAAGAAGGTACCATCACAATGGGGGGTAAAAATGATCACTCCTACAAAACTGAGATTTACATCTTGGTAATACTATGCTGGGTAGGATTAAGTAATGGTTTCGCTCAAATAATACATACATATGCTACTGTACATGTAGAAGAACGAATGGATGTAAATTTGACTTGTGATTTTGTTGGAGATATGAGAAGTTCAATCCAAGACATTAGTTGCTATTGGCAGAAGAATGAGTCCAAATTGTCAACTGGGTTTACAATCCGATGGGACAGTGATACACGAAGGGGTACTATGATTTTATCATTGCGAAATGTAAGTAAGACAGATGTAGGAAACTACACCTGTATTGTTTGGATTAAAGAGAGTTTTGATTATGGAAAAAGGGCATTAGAGGTTACTGCAAAATCAGAACCTATGCAGAAAAGAAACAGAGCCAGGAGAGAGTTAAAAGATTTGGAAAAAGACGAAATGCAACCAATACAAATAATCCAGGCGCCACAACAGGAAACACAAGAAAATCCAATGCAAAAGAAAGTTAGCTGAAAAACACCCAGTCTAGAACTGTACAAAAGTATACACTTGTGACACCCCGAAAGTGAAGCTACCTTTCCACCTGTGGTCCTTGCATTAAGGACAGGTTGTGCCTGTAGAGGAATTAAATACTCCATGAGTGAACCTGTAATACAATTCGGAGTGGGAATAGATTGTAGAACTACGATCAGGAGCACAGGAAATTTAGTTTGGGTTACAAGTGATGGACAATGGACGACTCACCTCCCCTTGGATGGGTTGGTGACTGAAATAACTTTAGGGTTACCAACTCTCTGCCCAATTTGGAAGAAAGCGCCATTTAAGGGTAGATTAGAAAATTTATGGATAATGAAGAGAGAAATAAAGGATGATGATGATTGGCAAGAACCATCATCCGGTGTGAAGTTAGGTTGGGCTTTAGAATCATTGTTTGCTCCAATTAGTACTTATCGGAATAGAGAAATGTTGTACCGGTTGTTAGGACAAACGGAAAGGCTAGCAAGAGTGACTAAAGAAGGATTTAAGGAAATAAACTTACAATTACAGGCAACCACAAAAATGACCCTGCAAAATAGAATGGCATTAGATATGCTGTTGCTAAAAGAACATGGAGTATGTGGTTATTTACGAGATAAGATTGATCATTGTTGTGTACATATTCCGAATGTTACAGCCGCGGTAGAACGTGATTTGTCTCAGCTAACGCAAATTGAACATGCAACTGAGGAAGAAAGAGAAGAAAGTACCCATAATTGGGTTGCTGCTTTAGCAAAGTCATTTGGATTGAACATCTCTGGTTGGGTAGCATCTTTAATTCAATGGTGTATAATAATTATAATTATTATGTTAGCTATTATGGGAGTGTTGCGTTTGATTCAAAATATTGTTAATAAGGAACGGCAACGCTTGGGGAAAATTTTAAAAGCTGTTACCAGGAAGAATCATGAACTTCCCCCGAGATATGAAGACATTGGAAATAATTCATTGCAGCTACAATCACCAGTTTGAGACGGTCCAAAGAATATGGAAATCTGCGGAACTGATGATGAAAATCCTTGCAGTCTGGAAGACTTGAAGTATTTTCAAAGGGGGGAATTGTTACATTATATTGATTAGAATAGGTTATACTTGGTAGACAAGATGAAGGTATAATTGCAGGTGTTGGGTACAGTACAATCTGATGAACTGGGTACAGTACAATCTGATGAACTAGGTACAGCACAATCTGATGAACTAGGTAAATGATAAGCAAATCTTGGCAACAGTAACTGAAGAAACTATAAATGGGAAACAATCATGTAGCTTAGCAATTCTGTTGATTATGTTACGTAACCGAACACTATAAATATTAACCAAGTTAAACGGGGATTTGGGATTCTCAGCTTTGGACATGAGTCCCTGAGACCCCGGGCCCCGAATAAAGCACCGCATATAACTGCTTTCGTAGTTATGTGTTTCTTTACGGGCAACAGTTTTCTGGCGACCCAGATGGGACTTCGGGAGTAGTGTTGACGGTTCGCTTTCCGATTTTGCTCCGTGCCGGCACCGAGGAATTCTCGGGGAGCCATCGGCTGCGCCCGCTCTGCGCTGCTCCTGACGTCCCAAAGTGGTAAGCCCGAAGGTGCTTTATTGTAATATTTGGTCGGGTGCCTGCCTAATAAGACGTGACGGCGATTCACGCAAGGTTGGGCTAACGAGCTCGAGGTCTGGTCTGTGGAAGCCTAGGCGCTGGCCGTCAGACGGAGCGAAAGCCCCGCAGGTCCAGCACTCACGGACATACGTGGCTGTCTCGTGAGTTTGGTTTGGTCTTTTGTTTCCCATCAGAGGCTATCTTTCCGTTTTCTACCCCGTAGATTTAGTGTGTGTGTGTGGAGTGAATGTGTAAGACCATGGTAATACCGGATAATTCTCCGTTAGGATGTTTATTAAAGCATTGGAAAAGTGCGGGATATTTTCAGAGTATGAGTAAAAGTCGATTTATAGATTATTGTACGAATTGGTGGCCACAATATGAGTATGATGGACCCCGGTGGCCTGAACACGGAAGTTTAGATCCGGGTGTTATAGGTCCATTAATGAGATATTGTTAAGAACTTGAAAAATGGGATGAAGTACCATATGTTGATCTATTTTATGATATACGTAATCATCCAGATATGCAGAGAGAATGTGGAATGTTGTTGGTACATCCCGAAAAAAAGATAAAACAAAATGTGAAGGATGTGTAGGTAATAAGAAGCGTATGACTTGTTTGGCAATACAAAATTCAATAAGAGAGCCAGAGGAGGTATCACTTTTAGCATCACCGACGGCCCCTGTGATGTCCGATATAGATGCAGGGGACGATAGTGATACTGATAGTATTAAGGCGGTAAAACCGTCAGAATCAATTAATACTGGAGCGATCCAGATTAAGTTAACACCGAAGGGTTCGCCAGGGCATTCATCATGCCCAAGACAAGCGCAACGAACCCCAATTGCACAGAGAACAAGACAAGGGAGGAAGGAACAAGAGCAAAACAGTAAAGTATTATTAGCCCCTTTACGAGAGGCAATTTCGGGGACTGATAAAGTATATGGGAAAGTTCCTTTTTCCCCAGGAGATTTAGTAATTTGGAAGCAATCAGCTGGAAAGTGTACAATGATAGGGAGAAAAAAAAAAAAAAAAAAACACAAAGAGAAATCAGGCAGGATTATTAGCAATGTTACAACGAGTAAATCAAGGAATAAGAGGCAGAAGTAGAGGACGAGGTCGAGGAGGATACAGGGTAGGAGGCATGCGGGGAATACCTCAAAATCAGCTAGGGATAAATCAGTGTGCGTTTTGCAGACAACAGGGACATTGGAAAAATGAGTGCCCAGTGAAAATGAATTTGGCCCAGCAGACTTCAGTAGGAGGAACACCAATGGCAGAAACAATGATGTTAGGACATTTGGGGCAACATAGTAGCTGACTAAGTGATGGATTAAAAGTGACAACAGAAATTGATGGGGAAGAGAAACAATTATTGGTAGATACTGGGGCAACTTATTCTGTTTTAAATACTTGTTTAGGAAAGATAGGAGATACGATGATAACTGTGGTAGGAGCTACAGGAAAAACAGAGCAACGGCCCTTTCTGCGGCCATTGCATCTAAATTTTAGGGGTAAAGAATTAGATCATGAATTTCTCTATGTACCGGATTGTCCTACATCTTTGTTAGGACGAGATTTATTGTCAAGATTTAATGCTAAAATAATATTTGAAAATGGAAAAGCTAAGTTGCAGATACCTGAGGAAGAAATAGCTAGAATATTTATAGTAAAAGAAATAGCTAATACAACAATACCAATAGAGGTAGAAAACGCTGTAGTACCATGGGTATGGGAGACACAAGTACCGGGATTAGCGAAAGCAGCAAAACCTGTCATAGTAGAATTGAAAGAAGGTGTCCAACCGGTAAGAGTTAGACAATATCCTATACAGTTAGAAGCTAGGAAAGGGGTAGCACCATTAATTGCAAAATTTTTGATGCACAATGTGTTAGAAGAATGTGAATCTGAATATAATACACCAATATTTCTTATAAGAAAACCTAACGGAGATTATAGGTTAGTTCAAGATTTAAGAGCTGTAAACGAAATAGTTAAAGATATACATCCAGTAGTAGCAAATCCTTATACATTGTTAACATCTGTGGCAGAACAATTTAGATACTTTTCTGTAATTGATTTAAAAGATGCTTTCTTCTGCATCCCATTGGCATTACAAAGTAGGAAATTATTTGCGTTTGAATGGGAAAATCCGGATACAGGACGAAAACGACAGCTGACCTGGACCAGGTTACCACAAGGCTTCAAAAACAGTCCTACAATATTTGGGAATCAGCTGGCACGAGAACTGGAGGATTGGAAGGAGCAAGGATATTTTCAATTACCATCAAAAGCATACTTATTGTTGCAATATGTGGATGACATTTTCGTGGCGACAGAAAGGTATGAAAACTGCATTACTGTTACAGTTGCATGATTAAATTTACTGGGACAGAGCGGTTATCGAGTTTCTAAGGAAAAAGCCCAAATTGCCCAGGAAAAAGTGATATATCTGGGATGTGAAATTTCCCAAGGACAAAGACGGTTGGGGGTGAATAGAATACAAGCGATTTGTGCCATCCCTGAACCTAGAAATTTGCACGAGTTACGAACTTTTCTAGGAATGACAGGGTGGTGCAGACTCTGGATTTTGAATTATGGACTGTTAGCCAAACCACTGTATGCAGCTTTAAAAGAGCCACAATTAGTTTGGAGTTTAGAGTGTAAAAGGGCTTTTCAAGACTTAAAACAGGCTCTGCAAGAAGCCCCAGCATTAGGATTGCCTGATTTGACAAAAACATTTCAACTCTTTGTACATGAGCGGCAACGACTAGCGCTTGGAGTTTTAACTCAACGAATTGGATCATGGAAGAGACCGGTGGGCTATTTTTCCAAGCAGTTGGATATGGTAAGTGCCGGATGGCCTTCTTGCCTCCGAGCAGTGGCTGCTACTGTAATGTTAGTCCAAGAAGCTAGAAAATTGACATTGGGAACAAAAATGGAAGTATTTGTGCCCCACATGGTGATTGCAGTTTTGGAACAAAAGGGGGGTCATTGGTTGTCATCCAGTAGAATGTTGAAATATCAGGCAATATTGAGAGAACAGGATGATATATTTTTAAAGATAACAACATGTTTGAATCCCGCTGAATTTTTAGGTAGCAAAATAGAGGAAGGCGAGCTGGAACATGATTGTATTGAGGTGATCGAACAAACTTACGCCAGTAGGGTAGATCTGAAAGATATTCCCCTTGTAAATCCTGACTGGACATTATTTACAGACGGTAGCAGCTTTGTTGAGAATGGAACACGATATTCTGGATATGCTGTGGTTACTAAGCTTGAAGTAATTGAAGCAAAGGCATTAATGCCAGGAACGTCAGCGCAAAAGGCAGAACTGGTCGCTCTAATTCGGGCTTTAATACCGAGTACGGATAAGAGGGTGAATATTTGGGCAGATTCTAAATACGCTTTTGGAATAATACATATACATGGAGCTTTATGGAAGGAAAGAGGATTGTTGACGGCTCAAGGTAGTATTATTAAATATCGAACCGAGATCTTACAGTTATTAGAGGCTGTGGTACTACCTCAGCAAGTGGCTGTAATGCATTGTCGAGGACATCAGAGGGATGACAGCGATGTGGCACAAGGAAACATGAAGGCAGACCAGGCAGCCAAAATTGCTGCACGGCAAGTATGGACTGAATTAGCTCTAATACCTACTAAGGTAAGCCCGATTACTGCTCATCTCTCTGTAAATCCCTTTTATACCCAAGAAGATGAAAAATTAGCCGATTTGGTAAAGGCACAGAAGAATTCACATGGATGGTATGTAACAGGTAATGGACAAGTAGTAGTGCCTGCTACAATTATGAAACGAATAATACAAACTGAACATAATAAATGCCATTGGGGAGCAGAAGCATTGGTGCAGTTTTTAAAGCGGAGCATTATATCTGCACAAATGTTAACAATAGCAAAAGGGGTGAATGCGAAGTGTCCAGTATGTTTAAAGAATAATCCGGTAATACGAAAACAAATTCCAATGGGAACTTTGAAAGTGGGAATAGAACCAGGTGACTATTGGCAAGTGGATTTTGCAGAATTACCTAAATCAAAAGGGTTTAAGTATTTATTGGTATACGTATGTACCTTTTCAGGGTGGCTAGAAGCATTTCCCTGTAGAACGAATCAAGCTAGAGAAGTAGTAAAAACTTTGTTAAAAGAGATCATACCTAGATTTGGGGTACCTTTAGGAATTTCTTCAGATCGAGGCCCACACTTTATAGCTAAAATAGTACAGGAAATTAGTGAAATGCTTGGAATTAGCTGGGATTTACATACACCGTGGAGGCCACAATGTAGTGGAAAGGTAGAAAGGATGAATCAAACATTAAAAGGACAAATTAAAAAGATATGCCAGGAAGCTCAAATCCAATGGCCACAGGCATTGCCCCTTGCTTTATTGAGAATTCGTATAAAACCTAGAGAAGGGTTGTCTGTAAGTCCCTATGAAATTCTGTACGGTAAGCCATATACTGCACCAACGAAGGGAATGGGAAGTGCAGATTTACACCTCCAAGGAGATCAAGATGTTTATAGTTATATAATTTCTTTAAGCAGATTACTCACAGCCTTACGTGCCGCGATCATCTGGAATCGCCCTTTGCCGTTGGAGAATCAACCAGGAGACCAAGCGTATGTTCGAAATTGGCAAACGGAGCCTTTAAAGGAACAGTGGCATGGACTTTATTTGGTGCTATTGATAACATTTACCGCTGTGAAAGTAGCAGGAATTGATAATTGGATTCATTATACCAGAGTGAAGAAGGTACCATCACAATGGGGGGTAAAAATGATCACTCCTACAAAACTGAGATTTACATCTTGGTAATACTATGCTGGGTAGGATTAAGTAATGGTTTCGCTCAAATAATACATACATATGCTACTGTACATGTAGAAGAACGAATGGATGTAAATTTGACTTGTGATTTTGTTGGAGATATGAGAAGTTCAATCCAAGACATTAGTTGCTATTGGCAGAAGAATGAGTCCAAATTGTCAACTGGGTTTACAATCCGATGGGACAGTGATACACGAAGGGGTACTATGATTTTATCATTGCGAAATGTAAGTAAGACAGATGTAGGAAACTACACCTGTATTGTTTGGATTAAAGAGAGTTTTGATTATGGAAAAAGGGCATTAGAGGTTACTGCAAAATCAGAACCTATGCAGAAAAGAAACAGAGCCAGGAGAGAGTTAAAAGATTTGGAAAAAGACGAAATGCAACCAATACAAATAATCCAGGCGCCACAACAGGAAACACAAGAAAATCCAATGCAAAAGAAAGTTAGCTGAAAAACACCCAGTCTAGAACTGTACAAAAGTATACACTTGTGACACCCCGAAAGTGAAGCTACCTTTCCACCTGTGGTCCTTGCATTAAGGACAGGTTGTGCCTGTAGAGGAATTAAATACTCCATGAGTGAACCTGTAATACAATTCGGAGTGGGAATAGATTGTAGAACTACGATCAGGAGCACAGGAAATTTAGTTTGGGTTACAAGTGATGGACAATGGACGACTCACCTCCCCTTGGATGGGTTGGTGACTGAAATAACTTTAGGGTTACCAACTCTCTGCCCAATTTGGAAGAAAGCGCCATTTAAGGGTAGATTAGAAAATTTATGGATAATGAAGAGAGAAATAAAGGATGATGATGATTGGCAAGAACCATCATCCGGTGTGAAGTTAGGTTGGGCTTTAGAATCATTGTTTGCTCCAATTAGTACTTATCGGAATAGAGAAATGTTGTACCGGTTGTTAGGACAAACGGAAAGGCTAGCAAGAGTGACTAAAGAAGGATTTAAGGAAATAAACTTACAATTACAGGCAACCACAAAAATGACCCTGCAAAATAGAATGGCATTAGATATGCTGTTGCTAAAAGAACATGGAGTATGTGGTTATTTACGAGATAAGATTGATCATTGTTGTGTACATATTCCGAATGTTACAGCCGCGGTAGAACGTGATTTGTCTCAGCTAACGCAAATTGAACATGCAACTGAGGAAGAAAGAGAAGAAAGTACCCATAATTGGGTTGCTGCTTTAGCAAAGTCATTTGGATTGAACATCTCTGGTTGGGTAGCATCTTTAATTCAATGGTGTATAATAATTATAATTATTATGTTAGCTATTATGGGAGTGTTGCGTTTGATTCAAAATATTGTTAATAAGGAACGGCAACGCTTGGGGAAAATTTTAAAAGCTGTTACCAGGAAGAATCATGAACTTCCCCCGAGATATGAAGACATTGGAAATAATTCATTGCAGCTACAATCACCAGTTTGAGACGGTCCAAAGAATATGGAAATCTGCGGAACTGATGATGAAAATCCTTGCAGTCTGGAAGACTTGAAGTATTTTCAAAGGGGGGAATTGTTACATTATATTGATTAGAATAGGTTATACTTGGTAGACAAGATGAAGGTATAATTGCAGGTGTTGGGTACAGTACAATCTGATGAACTGGGTACAGTACAATCTGATGAACTAGGTACAGCACAATCTGATGAACTAGGTAAATGATAAGCAAATCTTGGCAACAGTAACTGAAGAAACTATAAATGGGAAACAATCATGTAGCTTAGCAATTCTGTTGATTATGTTACGTAACCGAACACTATAAATATTAACCAAGTTAAACGGGGATTTGGGATTCTCAGCTTTGGACATGAGTCCCTGAGACCCCGGGCCCCGAATAAAGCACCGCATATAACTGCTTTCGTAGTTATGTGTTTCTTTACGGGCAACAGTTTTCTGGCGACCCAGATGGGACTTCGGGAGTAGTGTTGACGGTTCGCTTTCCGATTTTGTTCCGTGCCGGCACCGAGGAATTCTCGGGGAGCCATCGGCTGCGCCCGCTCTGCGCTGCTCCTGACGTCCCAAAGTGGTAAGCCCGAAGGTGCTTTATTGTAATATTTGGTCGGGTGCCTGCCTAATAAGACGTGACGGCGATTCACGCAAGGTTGGGCTAACGAGCTCGAGGTCTGGTCTGTGGAAGCCTAGGCGCTGGCCGTCAGACGGAGCGAAAGCCCCGCAGGTCCAGCACTCACGGACATACGTGGCTGTCTCGTGAGTTTGGTTTGGTCTTTTGTTTCCCATCAGAGGCTATCTTTCCGTTTTCTACCCCGTAGATTTAGTGTGTGTGTGTGGAGTGAATGTGTAAGACCATGGTAATACCGGATAATTCTCCGTTAGGATGTTTATTAAAGCATTGGAAAAGTGCGGGATATTTTCAGAGTATGAGTAAAAGTCGATTTATAGATTATTGTACGAATTGGTGGCCACAATATGAGTATGATGGACCCCGGTGGCCTGAACACGGAAGTTTAGATCCGGGTGTTATAGGTCCATTAATGAGATATTGTTAAGAACTTGAAAAATGGGATGAAGTACCATATGTTGATCTATTTTATGATATACGTAATCATCCAGATATGCAGAGAGAATGTGGAATGTTGTTGGTACATCCCGAAAAAAAGATAAAACAAAATGTGAAGGATGTGTAGGTAATAAGAAGCGTATGACTTGTTTGGCAATACAAAATTCAATAAGAGAGCCAGAGGAGGTATCACTTTTAGCATCACCGACGGCCCCTGTGATGTCCGATATAGATGCAGGGGACGATAGTGATACTGATAGTATTAAGGCGGTAAAACCGTCAGAATCAATTAATACTGGAGCGATCCAGATTAAGTTAACACCGAAGGGTTCGCCAGGGCATTCATCATGCCCAAGACAAGCGCAACGAACCCCAATTGCACAGAGAACAAGACAAGGGAGGAAGGAACAAGAGCAAAACAGTAAAGTATTATTAGCCCCTTTACGAGAGGCAATTTCGGGGACTGATAAAGTATATGGGAAAGTTCCTTTTTCCCCAGGAGATTTAGTAATTTGGAAGCAATCAGCTGGAAAGTGTACAATGATAGGGAGAAAAAAAAAAAAAAAAAACACAAAGAGAAATCAGGCAGGATTATTAGCAATGTTACAACGAGTAAATCAAGGAATAAGAGGCAGAAGTAGAGGACGAGGTCGAGGAGGATACAGGGTAGGAGGCATGCGGGGAATACCTCAAAATCAGCTAGGGATAAATCAGTGTGCGTTTTGCAGACAACAGGGACATTGGAAAAATGAGTGCCCAGTGAAAATGAATTTGGCCCAGCAGACTTCAGTAGGAGGAACACCAATGGCAGAAACAATGATGTTAGGACATTTGGGGCAACATAGTAGCTGACTAAGTGATGGATTAAAAGTGACAACAGAAATTGATGGGGAAGAGAAACAATTATTGGTAGATACTGGGGCAACTTATTCTGTTTTAAATACTTGTTTAGGAAAGATAGGAGATACGATGATAACTGTGGTAGGAGCTACAGGAAAAACAGAGCAACGGCCCTTTCTGCGGCCATTGCATCTAAATTTTAGGGGTAAAGAATTAGATCATGAATTTCTCTATGTACCGGATTGTCCTACATCTTTGTTAGGACGAGATTTATTGTCAAGATTTAATGCTAAAATAATATTTGAAAATGGAAAAGCTAAGTTGCAGATACCTGAGGAAGAAATAGCTAGAATATTTATAGTAAAAGAAATAGCTAATACAACAATACCAATAGAGGTAGAAAACGCTGTAGTACCATGGGTATGGGAGACACAAGTACCGGGATTAGCGAAAGCAGCAAAACCTGTCATAGTAGAATTGAAAGAAGGTGTCCAACCGGTAAGAGTTAGACAATATCCTATACAGTTAGAAGCTAGGAAAGGGGTAGCACCATTAATTGCAAAATTTTTGATGCACAATGTGTTAGAAGAATGTGAATCTGAATATAATACACCAATATTTCTTATAAGAAAACCTAACGGAGATTATAGGTTAGTTCAAGATTTAAGAGCTGTAAACGAAATAGTTAAAGATATACATCCAGTAGTAGCAAATCCTTATACATTGTTAACATCTGTGGCAGAACAATTTAGATACTTTTCTGTAATTGATTTAAAAGATGCTTTCTTCTGCATCCCATTGGCATTACAAAGTAGGAAATTATTTGCGTTTGAATGGGAAAATCCGGATACAGGACGAAAACGACAGCTGACCTGGACCAGGTTACCACAAGGCTTCAAAAACAGTCCTACAATATTTGGGAATCAGCTGGCACGAGAACTGGAGGATTGGAAGGAGCAAGGATATTTTCAATTACCATCAAAAGCATACTTATTGTTGCAATATGTGGATGACATTTTCGTGGCGACAGAAAGGTATGAAAACTGCATTACTGTTACAGTTGCATGATTAAATTTACTGGGACAGAGCGGTTATCGAGTTTCTAAGGAAAAAGCCCAAATTGCCCAGGAAAAAGTGATATATCTGGGATGTGAAATTTCCCAAGGACAAAGACGGTTGGGGGTGAATAGAATACAAGCGATTTGTGCCATCCCTGAACCTAGAAATTTGCACGAGTTACGAACTTTTCTAGGAATGACAGGGTGGTGCAGACTCTGGATTTTGAATTATGGACTGTTAGCCAAACCACTGTATGCAGCTTTAAAAGAGCCACAATTAGTTTGGAGTTTAGAGTGTAAAAGGGCTTTTCAAGACTTAAAACAGGCTCTGCAAGAAGCCCCAGCATTAGGATTGCCTGATTTGACAAAAACATTTCAACTCTTTGTACATGAGCGGCAACGACTAGCGCTTGGAGTTTTAACTCAACGAATTGGATCATGGAAGAGACCGGTGGGCTATTTTTCCAAGCAGTTGGATATGGTAAGTGCCGGATGGCCTTCTTGCCTCCGAGCAGTGGCTGCTACTGTAATGTTAGTCCAAGAAGCTAGAAAATTGACATTGGGAACAAAAATGGAAGTATTTGTGCCCCACATGGTGATTGCAGTTTTGGAACAAAAGGGGGGTCATTGGTTGTCATCCAGTAGAATGTTGAAATATCAAGCAATATTGAGAGAACAGGATGATATATTTTTAAAGATAACAACATGTTTGAATCCCGCTGAATTTTTAGGTAGCAAAATAGAGGAAGGCGAGCTGGAACATGATTGTATTGAGGTGATCGAACAAACTTACGCCAGTAGGGTAGATCTGAAAGATATTCCCCTTGTAAATCCTGACTGGACATTATTTACAGACGGTAGCAGCTTTGTTGAGAATGGAACACGATATTCTGGATATGCTGTGGTTACTAAGCTTGAAGTAATTGAAGCAAAGGCATTAATGCCAGGAACGTCAGCGCAAAAGGCAGAACTGGTCGCTCTAATTCGGGCTTTAATACCGAGTACGGATAAGAGGGTGAATATTTGGGCAGATTCTAAATACGCTTTTGGAATAATACATATACATGGAGCTTTATGGAAGGAAAGAGGATTGTTGACGGCTCAAGGTAGTATTACTAAATATCGAACCGAGATCTTACAGTTATTAGAGGCTGTGGTACTACCTCAGCAAGTGGCTGTAATGCATTGTCGAGGACATCAGAGGGATGACAGCGATGTGGCACAAGGAAACATGAAGGCAGACCAGGCAGCCAAAATTGCTGCACGGCAAGTATGGACTGAATTAGCTCTAATACCTACTAAGGTAAGCCCGATTACTGCTCATCTCTCTGTAAATCCCTTTTATACCCAAGAAGATGAAAAATTAGCCGATTTGGTAAAGGCACAGAAGAATTCACATGGATGGTATGTAACAGGTAATGGACAAGTAGTAGTGCCTGCTACAATTATGAAACGAATAATACAAACTGAACATAATAAATGCCATTGGGGAGCAGAAGCATTGGTGCAGTTTTTAAAGCGGAGCATTATATCTGCACAAATGTTAACAATAGCAAAAGGGGTGAATGCGAAGTGTCCAGTATGTTTAAAGAATAATCCGGTAATACGAAAACAAATTCCAATGGGAACTTTGAAAGTGGGAATAGAACCAGGTGACTATTGGCAAGTGGATTTTGCAGAATTACCTAAATCAAAAGGGTTTAAGTATTTATTGGTATACGTATGTACCTTTTCAGGGTGGCTAGAAGCATTTCCCTGTAGAACGAATCAAGCTAGAGAAGTAGTAAAAACTTTGTTAAAAGAGATCATACCTAGATTTGGGGTACCTTTAGGAATTTCTTCAGATCGAGGCCCACACTTTATAGCTAAAATAGTACAGGAAATTAGTGAAATGCTTGGAATTAGCTGGGATTTACATACACCATGGAGGCCACAATCTAGTGGAAAGGTAGAAAGGATGAATCAAACATTAAAAGGACAAATTAAAAAGATATGCCAGGAAGCTCAAATCCAATGGCCACAGGCATTGCCCCTTGCTTTATTGAGAATTCGTATAAAACCTAGAGAAGGGTTGTCTGTAAGTCCCTATGAAATTCTGTACGGTAAGCCATATACTGCACCAACGAAGGGAATGGGAAGTGCAGATTTACACCTCCAAGGAGATCAAGATGTTTATAGTTATATAATTTCTTTAAGCAGATTACTCACAGCCTTACGTGCCGCGATCATCTGGAATCGCCCTTTGCCGTTGGAGAATCAACCAGGAGACCAAGCGTATGTTCGAAATTGGCAAACGGAGCCTTTAAAGGAACAGTGGCATGGACTTTATTTGGTGCTATTGATAACATTTACCGCTGTGAAAGTAGCAGGAATTGATAATTGGATTCATTATACCAGAGTGAAGAAGGTACCATCACAATGGGGGGTAAAAATGATCACTCCTACAAAACTGATATTTACATCTTGGTAATACTATGCTGGGTAGGATTAAGTAATGGTTTCGCTCAAATAATACATACATATGCTACTGTACATATAGAAGAACGAATGGATGTAAATTTGACTTGTGATTTTGTTGGAGATATGAGAAGTTCAATCCAAGACATTAGTTGCTATTGGCAGAAGAATGAGTCCAAATTGTCAACTGGGTTTACAATCCGATGGGATAGTGATACACGAAGGGGTACTATGATTTTATCATTGCGAAATGTAAGTAAGACAGATGTAGGAAACTACACCTGTATTGTTTGGATTAAAGAGAGTTTTGATTATGGAAAAAGGGCATTAGAGGTTACTGCAAAATCAGAACCTATGCAGAAAAGAAACAGAGCCAGGAGAGAGTTAAAAGATTTGGAAAAAGACGAAATGCAACCAATACAAATAATCCAGGCGCCACAACAGGAAACACAAGAAAATCCAATGCAAAAGAAAGTTAGCTGAAAAACACCCAGTCTAGAACTGTACAAAAGTATACACTTGTGACACCCCGAAAGTGAAGCTACCTTTCCACCTGTGGTCCTTGCATTAAGGACAGGTTGTGCCTGTAGAGGAATTAAATACTCCATGAGTGAACCTGTAATACAATTCGGAGTGGGAATAGATTGTAGAACTACGATCAGGAGCACAGGAAATTTAGTTTGGGTTACTAGTGATGGACAATGGACGACTCACCTCCCCTTGGATGGGTTGGTGACTGAAATAACTTTAGGGTTACCAACTCTCTGCCCAATTTGGAAGAAAGCGCCATTTAAGGGTAGATTAGAAAATTTATGGATAATGAAGAGAGAAATAAAGGATGATGATGATTGGCAAGAACCATCATCCGGTGTGAAGTTAGGTTGGGCTTTAGAATCATTGTTTGCTCCAATTAGTACTTATCGGAATAGAGAAATGTTGTACCGGTTGTTAGGACAAACGGAAAGGCTAGCAAGAGTGACTAAAGAAGGATTTAAGGAAATAAACTTACAATTACAGGCAACCACAAAAATGACCCTGCAAAATAGAATGGCATTAGATATGCTGTTGCTAAAAGAACATGGAGTATGTGGTTATTTACGAGATAAGATTGATCATTGTTGTGTACATATTCCGAATGTTACAGCCGCGGCAGAACGTGATTTGTCTCAGCTAACGCAAATTGAACATGCAACTGAGGAAGAAAGAGAAGAAAGTACCCATAATTGGGTTGCTGCTTTAGCAAAGTCATTTGGATTGAACATCTCTGGTTGGGTAGCATCTTTAATTCAATGGTGTATAATAATTATAATTATTATGTTAGCTATTATGGGAGTGTTGCGTTTGATTCAAAATATTGTTAATAAGGAACGGCAACGCTTGGGGAAAATTTTAAAAGCTGTTACCAGGAAGAATCATGAACTTCCCCCGAGATATGAAGACATTGGAAATAATTCATTGCAGCTACAATCACCAGTTTGAGACGGTCCAAAGAATATGGAAATCTGCGGAACTGATGATGAAAATCCTTGCAGTCTGGAAGACTTGAAGTATTTTCAAAGGGGGGAATTGTTACATTATATTGATTAGAATAGGTTATACTTGGTAGACAAGATGAAGGTATAATTGCAGGTGTTGGGTACAGTACAATCTGATGAACTGGGTACAGTACAATCTGATGAACTAGGTACAGTACAATCTGATGAACTAGGTACAGCACAATCTGATGAACTAGGTAAATGATAAGCAAATCTTGGCAACAGTAACTGAAGAAACTATAAATGGGAAACAATCATGTAGCTTAGCAATTCTGTTGATTATGTTACGTAACCGAACACTATAAATATTAACCAAGTTAAACGGGGATTTGGGATTCTCAGCTTTGGACATGAGTCCCTGAGACCCCGGGCCCCGAATAAAGCACCGCATATAACTGCTTTCGTAGTTATGTGTTTCTTTACGGGCAACAGTTTTCTGGCGACCCAGATGGGACTTCGGGAGTAGTGTTGACGGTTCGCTTTCCGATTTTGCTCCGTGCCGGCACCGAGGAATTCTCGGGGAGCCATCGGCTGCGCCCGCTCTGCGCTGCTCCTGACGTCCCAAAGTGGTAAGCCCGAAGGTGCTTTATTGTAATATTTGGTCGGGTGCCTGCCTAATAAGACGTGACGGCGATTCACGCAAGGTTGGGCTAACGAGCTCGAGGTCTGGTCTGTGGAAGCCTAGGCGCTGGCCGTCAGACGGAGCGAAAGCCCCGCAGGTCCAGCACTCACGGACATACGTGGCTGTCTCGTGAGTTTGGTTTGGTCTTTTGTTTCCCATCAGAGGCTATCTTTCCGTTTTCTACCCCGTAGATTTAGTGTGTGTGTGTGGAGTGAATGTGTAAGACCATGGTAATACCGGATAATTCTCCGTTAGGATGTTTATTAAAGCATTGGAAAAGTGCGGGATATTTTCAGAGTATGAGTAAAAGTCGATTTATAGATTATTGTACGAATTGGTGGCCACAATATGAGTATGATGGACCCCGGTGGCCTGAACACGGAAGTTTAGATCCGGGTGTTATAGGTCCATTAATGAGATATTGTTAAGAACTTGAAAAATGGGATGAAGTACCATATGTTGATCTATTTTATGATATACGTAATCATCCAGATATGCAGAGAGAATGTGGAATGTTGTTGGTACATCCCGAAAAAAAGATAAAACAAAATGTGAAGGATGTGTAGGTAATAAGAAGCGTATGACTTGTTTGGCAATACAAAATTCAATAAGAGAGCCAGAGGAGGTATCACTTTTAGCATCACCGACGGCCCCTGTGATGTCCGATATAGATGCAGGGGACGATAGTGATACTGATAGTATTAAGGCGGTAAAACCGTCAGAATCAATTAATACTGGAGCGATCCAGATTAAGTTAACACCGAAGGGTTCGCCAGGGCATTCATCATGCCCAAGACAAGCGCAACGAACCCCAATTGCACAGAGAACAAGACAAGGGAGGAAGGAACAAGAGCAAAACAGTAAAGTATTATTAGCCCCTTTACGAGAGGCAATTTCGGGGACTGATAAAGTATATGGGAAAGTTCCTTTTTCCCCAGGAGATTTAGTAATTTGGAAGCAATCAGCTGGAAAGTGTACAATGATAGGGAGAAAAAAAAAAAAAAAAAACCACAAAGAGAAATCAGGCAGGATTATTAGCAATGTTACAACGAGTAAATCAAGGAATAAGAGGCAGAAGTAGAGGACGAGGTCGAGGAGGATACAGGGTAGGAGGCATGCGGGGAATACCTCAAAATCAGCTAGGGATAAATCAGTGTGCGTTTTGCAGACAACAGGGACATTGGAAAAATGAGTGCCCAGTGAAAATGAATTTGGCCCAGCAGACTTCAGTAGGAGGAACACCAATGGCAGAAACAATGATGTTAGGACATTTGGGGCAACATAGTAGCTGACTAAGTGATGGATTAAAAGTGACAACAGAAATTGATGGGGAAGAGAAACAATTATTGGTAGATACTGGGGCAACTTATTCTGTTTTAAATACTTGTTTAGGAAAGATAGGAGATACGATGATAACTGTGGTAGGAGCTACAGGAAAAACAGAGCAACGGCCCTTTCTGCGGCCATTGCATCTAAATTTTAGGGGTAAAGAATTAGATCATGAATTTCTCTATGTACCGGATTGTCCTACATCTTTGTTAGGACGAGATTTATTGTCAAGATTTAATGCTAAAATAATATTTGAAAATGGAAAAGCTAAGTTGCAGATACCTGAGGAAGAAATAGCTAGAATATTTATAGTAAAAGAAATAGCTAATACAACAATACCAATAGAGGTAGAAAACGCTGTAGTACCATGGGTATGGGAGACACAAGTACCGGGATTAGCGAAAGCAGCAAAACCTGTCATAGTAGAATTGAAAGAAGGTGTCCAACCGGTAAGAGTTAGACAATATCCTATACAGTTAGAAGCTAGGAAAGGGGTAGCACCATTAATTGCAAAATTTTTGATGCACAATGTGTTAGAAGAATGTGAATCTGAATATAATACACCAATATTTCCTATAAGAAAACCTAACGGAGATTATAGGTTAGTTCAAGATTTAAGAGCTGTAAACGAAATAGTTAAAGATATACATCCAGTAGTAGCAAATCCTTATACATTGTTAACATCTGTGGCAGAACAATTTAGATACTTTTCTGTAATTGATTTAAAAGATGCTTTCTTCTGCATCCCATTGGCATTACAAAGTAGGAAATTATTTGCGTTTGAATGGGAAAATCCGGATACAGGACGAAAACGACAGCTGACCTGGACCAGGTTACCACAAGGCTTCAAAAACAGTCCTACAATATTTGGGAATCAGCTGGCACGAGAACTGGAGGATTGGAAGGAGCAAGGATATTTTCAATTACCATCAAAAGCATACTTATTGTTGCAATATGTGGATGACATTTTCGTGGCGACAGAAAGGTATGAAAACTGCATTACTGTTACAGTTGCGTGATTAAATTTACTGGGACAGAGCGGTTATCGAGTTTCTAAGGAAAAAGCCCAAATTGCCCGGGAAAAAGTGATATATCTGGGATGTGAAATTTCCCAAGGACAAAGACGGTTGGGGGTGAATAGAATACAAGCGATTTGTGCCATCCCTGAACCTAGAAATTTGCACGAGTTACGAACTTTTCTAGGAATGACAGGGTGGTGCAGACTCTGGATTTTGAATTATGGACTGTTAGCCAAACCACTGTATGCAGCTTTAAAAGAGCCACAATTAGTTTGGAGTTTAGAGTGTAAAAGGGCTTTTCAAGACTTAAAACAGGCTCTGCAAGAAGCCCCAGCATTAGGATTGCCTGATTTGACAAAAACATTTCAACTCTTTGTACATGAGCGGCAACGACTAGCGCTTGGAGTTTTAACTCAACGAATTGGATCATGGAAGAGACCGGTGGGCTATTTTTCCAAGCAGTTGGATATGGTAAGTGCCGGATGGCCTTCTTGCCTCCGAGCAGTGGCTGCTACTGTAATGTTAGTCCAAGAAGCTAGAAAATTGACATTGGGAACAAAAATGGAAGTATTTGTGCCCCACATGGTGATTGCAGTTTTGGAACAAAAGGGGGGTCATTGGTTGTCATCCAGTAGAATGTTGAAATATCAGGCAATATTGAGAGAACAGGATGATATATTTTTAAAGATAACAACATGTTTGAATCCCGCTGAATTTTTAGGTAGCAAAATAGAGGAAGGCGAGCTGGAACATGATTGTATTGAGGTGATCGAACAAACTTACGCCAGTAGGGTAGATCTGAAAGATATTCCCCTTGTAAATCCTGACTGGACATTATTTACAGACGGTAGCAGCTTTGTTGAGAATGGAACACGATATTCTGGATATGCTGTGGTTACTAAGCTTGAAGTAATTGAAGCAAAGGCATTAATGCCAGGAACGTCAGCGCAAAAGGCAGAACTGGTCGCTCTAATTCGGGCTTTAATACCGAGTACGGATAAGAGGGTGAATATTTGGGCAGATTCTAAATACGCTTTTGGAATAATACATATACATGGAGCTTTATGGAAGGAAAGAGGATTGTTGACGGCTCAAGGTAGTATTATTAAATATCGAACCGAGATCTTACAGTTATTAGAGGCTGTGGTACTACCTCAGCAAGTGGCTGTAATGCATTGTCGAGGACATCAGAGGGATGACAGCGATGTGGCACAAGGAAACATGAAGGCAGACCAGGCAGCCAAAATTGCTGCACGGCAAGTATGGACTGAATTAGCTCTAATACCTACTAAGGTAAGCCCGATTACTGCTCATCTCTCTGTAAATCCCTTTTATACCCAAGAAGATGAAAAATTAGCCGATTTGGTAAAGGCACAGAAGAATTCACATGGATGGTATGTAACAGGTAATGGACAAGTAGTAGTGCCTGCTACAATTATGAAACGAATAATACAAACTGAACATAATAAATGCCATTGGGGAGCAGAAGCATTGGTGCAGTTTTTAAAGCGGAGCATTATATCTGCACAAATGTTAACAATAGCAAAAGGGGTGAATGCGAAGTGTCCAGTATGTTTAAAGAATAATCCGGTAATACGAAAACAAATTCCAATGGGAACTTTGAAAGTGGGAATAGAACCAGGTGACTATTGGCAAGTGGATTTTGCAGAATTACCTAAATCAAAAGGGTTTAAGTATTTATTGGTATACGTATGTACCTTTTCAGGGTGGCTAGAAGCATTTCCCTGTAGAACGAATCAAGCTAGAGAAGTAGTAAAAACTTTGTTAAAAGAGATCATACCTAGATTTGGGGTACCTTTAGGAATTTCTTCAGATCGAGGCCCACACTTTATAGCTAAAATAGTACAGGAAATTAGTGAAATGCTTGGAATTAGCTGGGATTTACATACACCGTGGAGGCCACAATCTAGTGGAAAGGTAGAAAGGATGAATCAAACATTAAAAGGACAAATTAAAAAGATATGCCAGGAAGCTCAAATCCAATGGCCACAGGCATTGCCCCTTGCTTTATTGAGAATTCGTATAAAACCTAGAGAAGGGTTGTCTGTAAGTCCCTATGAAATTCTGTACGGTAAGCCATATACTGCACCAACGAAGGGAATGGGAAGTGCAGATTTACACCTCCAAGGAGATCAAGATGTTTATAGTTATATAATTTCTTTAAGCAGATTACTCACAGCCTTACGTGCCGCGATCATCTGGAATCGCCCTTTGCCGTTGGAGAATCAACCAGGAGACCAAGCGTATGTTCGAAATTGGCAAACGGAGCCTTTAAAGGAACAGTGGCATGGACTTTATTTGGTGCTATTGATAACATTTACCGCTGTGAAAGTAGCAGGAATTGATAATTGGATTCATTATACCAGAGTGAAGAAGGTACCATCACAATGGGGGGTAAAAATGATCACTCCTACAAAACTGATATTTACATCTTGGTAATACTATGCTGGGTAGGATTAAGTAATGGTTTCGCTCAAATAATACATACATATGCTACTGTACATATAGAAGAACGAATGGATGTAAATTTGACTTGTGATTTTGTTGGAGATATGAGAAGTTCAATCCAAGACATTAGTTGCTATTGGCAGAAGAATGAGTCCAAATTGTCAACTGGGTTTACAATCCGATGGGATAGTGATACACGAAGGGGTACTATGATTTTATCATTGCGAAATGTAAGTAAGACAGATGTAGGAAACTACACCTGTATTGTTTGGATTAAAGAGAGTTTTGATTATGGAAAAAGGGCATTAGAGGTTACTGCAAAATCAGAACCTATGCAGAAAAGAAACAGAGCCAGGAGAGAGTTAAAAGATTTGGAAAAAGACGAAATGCAACCAATACAAATAATCCAGGCGCCACAACAGGAAACACAAGAAAATCCAATGCAAAAGAAAGTTAGCTGAAAAACACCCAGTCTAGAACTGTACAAAAGTATACACTTGTGACACCCCGAAAGTGAAGCTACCTTTCCACCTGTGGTCCTTGCATTAAGGACAGGTTGTGCCTGTAGAGGAATTAAATACTCCATGAGTGAACCTGTAATACAATTCGGAGTGGGAATAGATTGTAGAACTACGATCAGGAGCACAGGAAATTTAGTTTGGGTTACAAGTGATGGACAATGGACGACTCACCTCCCCTTGGATGGGTTGGTGACTGAAATAACTTTAGGGTTACCAACTCTCTGCCCAATTTGGAAGAAAGCGCCATTTAAGGGTAGATTAGAAAATTTATGGATAATGAAGAGAGAAATAAAGGATGATGATGATTGGCAAGAACCATCATCCGGTGTGAAGTTAGGTTGGGCTTTAGAATCATTGTTTGCTCCAATTAGTACTTATCGGAATAGAGAAATGTTGTACCGGTTGTTAGGACAAACGGAAAGGCTAGCAAGAGTGACTAAAGAAGGATTTAAGGAAATAAACTTACAATTACAGGCAACCACAAAAATGACCCTGCAAAATAGAATGGCATTAGATATGCTGTTGCTAAAAGAACATGGAGTATGTGGTTATTTACGAGATAAGATTGATCATTGTTGTGTACATATTCCGAATGTTACAGCCGCGGTAGAACGTGATTTGTCTCAGCTAACGCAAATTGAACATGCAACTGAGGAAGAAAGAGAAGAAAGTACCCATAATTGGGTTGCTGCTTTAGCAAAGTCATTTGGATTGAACATCTCTGGTTGGGTAGCATCTTTAATTCAATGGTGTATAATAATTATAATTATTATGTTAGCTATTATGGGAGTGTTGCGTTTGATTCAAAATATTGTTAATAAGGAACGGCAACGCTTGGGGAAAATTTTAAAAGCTGTTACCAGGAAGAATCATGAACTTCCCCCGAGATATGAAGACATTGGAAATAATTCATTGCAGCTACAATCACCGGTTTGAGACGGTCCAAAGAATATGGAAATCTGCGGAACTGATGATGAAAATCCTTGCAGTCTGGAAGACTTGAAGTATTTTCAAAGGGGGGAATTGTTACATTATATTGATTAGAATAGGTTATACTTGGTAGACAAGATGAAGGTATAATTGCAGGTGTTGGGTACAGTACAATCTGATGAACTGGGTACAGTACAATCTGATGAACTAGGTACAGCACAATCTGATGAACTAGGTAAATGATAAGCAAATCTTGGCAACAGTAACTGAAGAAACTATAAATGGGAAACAATCATGTAGCTTAGCAATTCTGTTGATTATGTTACGTAACCGAACACTATAAATATTAACCAAGTTAAACGGGGATTTGGGATTCTCAGCTTTGGACATGAGTCCCTGAGACCCCGGGCCCCGAATAAAGCACCGCATATAACTGCTTTCGTAGTTATGTGTTTCTTTACGGGCAACAGTTTTCTGGCGACCCAGATGGGACTTCGGGAGTAGTGTTGACGGTTCGCTTTCCGATTTTGCTCCGTGCCGGCACCGAGGAATTCTCGGGGAGCCATCGGCTGCGCCCGCTCTGCGCTGCTCCTGACGTCCCAAAGTGGTAAGCCCGAAGGTGCTTTATTGTAATATTTGGTCGGGTGCCTGCCTAATAAGACGTGACGGCGATTCACGCAAGGTTGGGCTAACGAGCTCGAGGTCTGGTCTGTGGAAGCCTAGGCGCTGGCCGTCAGACGGAGCGAAAGCCCCGCAGGTCCAGCACTCACGGACATACGTGGCTGTCTCGTGAGTTTGGTTTGGTCTTTTGTTTCCCATCAGAGGCTATCTTTCCGTTTTCTACCCCGTAGATTTAGTGTGTGTGTGTGTGTGTGGAGTGAGTGTGTAAGACCATGGTAATACCGGATAATTCTCCGTTAGGATGTTTATTAAAGCATTGGAAAAGTGCGGGATATTTTCAGAGTATGAGTAAAAGTCGATTTATAGATTATTGTACGAATTGGTGGCCACAATATGAGTATGATGGACCCCGGTGGCCTGAACACGGAAGTTTAGATCCGGGTGTTATAGGTCCATTAATGAGATATTGTTAAGAACTTGAAAAATGGGATGAAGTACCATATGTTGATCTATTTTATGATATACGTAATCATCCAGATATGCAGAGAGAATGTGGAATGTTGTTGGTACATCCCGAAAAAAAGATAAAACAAAATGTGAAGGATGTGTAGGTAATAAGAAGTGTATGACTTGTTTGGCAATACAAAATTCAATAAGAGAGCCAGAGGAGGTATCACTTTTAGCATCACCGACGGCCCCTGTGATGTCCGATATAGATGCAGGGGACGATAGTGATACTGATAGTATTAAGGCGGTAAAACCGTCAGAATCAATTAATACTGGAGCGATCCAGATTAAGTTAACACCGAAGGGTTCGCCAGGGCATTCATCATGCCCAAGACAAGCGCAACGAACCCCAATTGCACAGAGAACAAGACAAGGGAGGAAGGAACAAGAGCAAAACAGTAAAGTATTATTAGCCCCTTTACGAGAGGCAATTTCGGGGACTGATAAAGTATATGGGAAAGTTCCTTTTTCCCCAGGAGATTTAGTAATTTGGAAGCAATCAGCTGGAAAGTGTACAATAATAGGGAGAAAAAAAAAAAAAAACCACAAAGAGAAATCAGGCAGGATTATTAGCAATGTTACAACGAGTAAATCAAGGAATAAGAGGCAGAAGTAGAGGACGAGGTCGAGGAGGATACAGGGTAGGAGGCATGCGGGGAATACCTCAAAATCAGCTAGGGATAAATCAGTGTGCGTTTTGCAGACAACAGGGACATTGGAAAAATGAGTGCCCAGTGAAAATGAATTTGGCCCAGCAGACTTCAGTAGGAGGAACACCAATGGCAGAAACAATGATGTTAGGACATTTGGGGCAACATAGTAGCTGACTAAGTGATGGATTAAAAGTGACAACAGAAATTGATGGGGAAGAGAAACAATTATTGGTAGATACTGGGGCAACTTATTCTGTTTTAAATACTTGTTTAGGAAAGATAGGAGATACGATGATAACTGTGGTAGGAGCTACAGGAAAAACAGAGCAACGGCCCTTTCTGCGGCCATTGCATCTAAATTTTAGGGGTAAAGAATTAGATCATGAATTTCTCTATGTACCGGATTGTCCTACATCTTTGTTAGGACGAGATTTATTGTCAAGATTTAATGCTAAAATAATATTTGAAAATGGAAAAGCTAAGTTGCAGATACCTGAGGAAGAAATAGCTAGAATATTTATAGTAAAAGAAATAGCTAATACAACAATACCAATAGAGGTAGAAAACGCTGTAGTACCATGGGTATGGGAGACACAAGTACCGGGATTAGCGAAAGCAGCAAAACCTGTCATAGTAGAATTGAAAGAAGGTGTCCAACCGGTAAGAGTTAGACAATATCCTATACAGTTAGAAGCTAGGAAAGGGGTAGCACCATTAATTGCAAAATTTTTGATGCACAATGTGTTAGAAGAATGTGAATCTGAATATAATACACCAATATTTCCTATAAGAAAACCTAACGGAGATTATAGGTTAGTTCAAGATTTAAGAGCTGTAAACGAAATAGTTAAAGATATACATCCAGTAGTAGCAAATCCTTATACATTGTTAACATCTGTGGCAGAACAATTTAGATACTTTTCTGTAATTGATTTAAAAGATGCTTTCTTCTGCATCCCATTGGCATTACAAAGTAGGAAATTATTTGCGTTTGAATGGGAAAATCCGGATACAGGACGAAAACGACAGCTGACCTGGACCAGGTTACCACAAGGCTTCAAAAACAGTCCTACAATATTTGGGAATCAGCTGGCACGAGAACTGGAGGATTGGAAGGAGCAAGGATATTTTCAATTACCATCAAAAGCATACTTATTGTTGCAATATGTGGATGACATTTTCGTGGCGACAGAAAGGTATGAAAACTGCATTACTGTTACAGTTGCGTGATTAAATTTACTGGGACAGAGCGGTTATCGAGTTTCTAAGGAAAAAGCCCAAATTGCCCGGGAAAAAGTGATATATCTGGGATGTGAAATTTCCCAAGGACAAAGACGGTTGGGGGTGAATAGAATACAAGCGATTTGTGCCATCCCTGAACCTAGAAATTTGCACGAGTTACGAACTTTTCTAGGAATGACAGGGTGGTGCAGACTCTGGATTTTGAATTATGGACTGTTAGCCAAACCACTGTATGCAGCTTTAAAAGAGCCACAATTAGTTTGGAGTTTAGAGTGTAAAAGGGCTTTTCAAGACTTAAAACAGGCTCTGCAAGAAGCCCCAGCATTAGGATTGCCTGATTTGACAAAAACATTTCAACTCTTTGTACATGAGCGGCAACGACTAGCGCTTGGAGTTTTAACTCAACGAATTGGATCATGGAAGAGACCGGTGGGCTATTTTTCCAAGCAGTTGGATATGGTAAGTGCCGGATGGCCTTCTTGCCTCCGAGCAGTGGCTGCTACTGTAATGTTAGTCCAAGAAGCTAGAAAATTGACATTGGGAACAAAAATGGAAGTATTTGTGCCCCACATGGTGATTGCAGTTTTGGAACAAAAGGGGGGTCATTGGTTGTCATCCAGTAGAATGTTGAAATATCAGGCAATATTGAGAGAACAGGATGATATATTTTTAAAGATAACAACATGTTTGAATCCCGCTGAATTTTTAGGTAGCAAAATAGAGGAAGGCGAGCTGGAACATGATTGTATTGAGGTGATCGAACAAACTTACGCCAGTAGGGTAGATCTGAAAGATATTCCCCTTGTAAATCCTGACTGGACATTATTTACAGACGGTAGCAGCTTTGTTGAGAATGGAACACGATATTCTGGATATGCTGTGGTTACTAAGCTTGAAGTAATTGAAGCAAAGGCATTAATGCCAGGAACGTCAGCGCAAAAGGCAGAACTGGTCGCTCTAATTCGGGCTTTAATACCGAGTACGGATAAGAGGGTGAATATTTGGGCAGATTCTAAATACGCTTTTGGAATAATACATATACATGGAGCTTTATGGAAGGAAAGAGGATTGTTGACGGCTCAAGGTAGTATTATTAAATATCGAACCGAGATCTTACAGTTATTAGAGGCTGTGGTACTACCTCAGCAAGTGGCTGTAATGCATTGTCGAGGACATCAGAGGGATGACAGCGATGTGGCACAAGGAAACATGAAGGCAGACCAGGCAGCCAAAATTGCTGCACGGCAAGTATGGACTGAATTAGCTCTAATACCTACTAAGGTAAGCCCGATTACTGCTCATCTCTCTGTAAATCCCTTTTATACCCAAGAAGATGAAAAATTAGCCGATTTGGTAAAGGCACAGAAGAATTCACATGGATGGTATGTAACAGGTAATGGACAAGTAGTAGTGCCTGCTACAATTATGAAACGAATAATACAAACTGAACATAATAAATGCCATTGGGGAGCAGAAGCATTGGTGCAGTTTTTAAAGCGGAGCATTATATCTGCACAAATGTTAACAATAGCAAAAGGGGTGAATGCGAAGTGTCCAGTATGTTTAAAGAATAATCCGGTAATACGAAAACAAATTCCAATGGGAACTTTGAAAGTGGGAATAGAACCAGGTGACTATTGGCAAGTGGATTTTGCAGAATTACCTAAATCAAAAGGGTTTAAGTATTTATTGGTATACGTATGTACCTTTTCAGGGTGGCTAGAAGCATTTCCCTGTAGAACGAATCAAGCTAGAGAAGTAGTAAAAACTTTGTTAAAAGAGATCATACCTAGATTTGGGGTACCTTTAGGAATTTCTTCAGATCGAGGCCCACACTTTATAGCTAAAATAGTACAGGAAATTAGTGAAATGCTTGGAATTAGCTGGGATTTACATACACCGTGGAGGCCACAATCTAGTGGAAAGGTAGAAAGGATGAATCAAACATTAAAAGGACAAATTAAAAAGATATGCCAGGAAGCTCAAATCCAATGGCCACAGGCATTGCCCCTTGCTTTATTGAGAATTCGTATAAAACCTAGAGAAGGGTTGTCTGTAAGTCCCTATGAAATTCTGTACGGTAAGCCATATACTGCACCAACGAAGGGAATGGGAAGTGCAGATTTACACCTCCAAGGAGATCAAGATGTTTATAGTTATATAATTTCTTTAAGCAGATTACTCACAGCCTTACGTGCCGCGATCATCTGGAATCGCCCTTTGCCGTTGGAGAATCAACCAGGAGACCAAGCGTATGTTCGAAATTGGCAAACGGAGCCTTTAAAGGAACAGTGGCATGGACTTTATTTGGTGCTATTGATAACATTTACCGCTGTGAAAGTAGCAGGAATTGATAATTGGATTCATTATACCAGAGTGAAGAAGGTACCATCACAATGGGGGGTAAAAATGATCACTCCTACAAAACTGATATTTACATCTTGGTAATACTATGCTGGGTAGGATTAAGTAATGGTTTCGCTCAAATAATACATACATATGCTACTGTACATATAGAAGAACGAATGGATGTAAATTTGACTTGTGATTTTGTTGGAGATATGAGAAGTTCAATCCAAGACATTAGTTGCTATTGGCAGAAGAATGAGTCCAAATTGTCAACTGGGTTTACAATCCGATGGGATAGTGATACACGAAGGGGTACTATGATTTTATCATTGCGAAATGTAAGTAAGACAGATGTAGGAAACTACACCTGTATTGTTTGGATTAAAGAGAGTTTTGATTATGGAAAAAGGGCATTAGAGGTTACTGCAAAATCAGAACCTATGCAGAAAAGAAACAGAGCCAGGAGAGAGTTAAAAGATTTGGAAAAAGACGAAATGCAACCAATACAAATAATCCAGGCGCCACAACAGGAAACACAAGAAAATCCAATGCAAAAGAAAGTTAGCTGAAAAACACCCAGTCTAGAACTGTACAAAAGTATACACTTGTGCCACCCCGAAAGTGAAGCTACCTTTCCACCTGTGGTCCTTGCATTAAGGACAGGTTGTGCCTGTAGAGGAATTAAATACTCCATGAGTGAACCTGTAATACAATTCGGAGTGGGAATAGATTGTAGAACTACGATCAGGAGCACAGGAAATTTAGTTTGGGTTACAAGTGATGGACAATGGACGACTCACCTCCCCTTGGATGGGTTGGTGACTGAAATAACTTTAGGGTTACCAACTCTCTGCCCAATTTGGAAGAAAGCGCCATTTAAGGGTAGATTAGAAAATTTATGGATAATGAAGAGAGAAATAAAGGATGATGATGATTGGCAAGAACCATCATCCGGTGTGAAGTTAGGTTGGGCTTTAGAATCATTGTTTGCTCCAATTAGTACTTATCGGAATAGAGAAATGTTGTACCGGTTGTTAGGACAAACGGAAAGGCTAGCAAGAGTGACTAAAGAAGGATTTAAGGAAATAAACTTACAATTACAGGCAACCACAAAAATGACCCTGCAAAATAGAATGGCATTAGATATGCTGTTGCTAAAAGAACATGGAGTATGTGGTTATTTACGAGATAAGATTGATCATTGTTGTGTACATATTCCGAATGTTACAGCCGCGGTAGAACGTGATTTGTCTCAGCTAACGCAAATTGAACATGCAACTGAGGAAGAAAGAGAAGAAAGTACCCATAATTGGGTTGCTGCTTTAGCAAAGTCATTTGGATTGAACATCTCTGGTTGGGTAGCATCTTTAATTCAATGGTGTATAATAATTATAATTATTATGTTAGCTATTATGGGAGTGTTGCGTTTGATTCAAAATATTGTTAATAAGGAACGGCAACGCTTGGGGAAAATTTTAAAAGCTGTTACCAGGAAGAATCATGAACTTCCCCCGAGATATGAAGACATTGGAAATAATTCATTGCAGCTACAATCACCGGTTTGAGACGGTCCAAAGAATATGGAAATCTGCGGAACTGATGATGAAAATCCTTGCAGTCTGGAAGACTTGAAGTATTTTCAAAGGGGGGAATTGTTACATTATATTGATTAGAATAGGTTATACTTGGTAGACAAGATGAAGGTATAATTGCAGGTGTTGGGTACAGTACAATCTGATGAACTGGGTACAGTACAATCTGATGAACTAGGTACAGCACAATCTGATGAACTAGGTAAATGATAAGCAAATCTTGGCAACAGTAACTGAAGAAACTATAAATGGGAAACAATCATGTAGCTTAGCAATTCTGTTGATTATGTTACGTAACCGAACACTATAAATATTAACCAAGTTAAACGGGGATTTGGGATTCTCAGCTTTGGACATGAGTCCCTGAGACCCCGGGCCCCGAATAAAGCACCGCATATAACTGCTTTCGTAGTTATGTGTTTCTTTACGGGCAACAGTTTTCTGGCGACCCAGATGGGACTTCGGGAGTAGTGTTGATGGTTCGCTTTCCGATTTTGCTCCGTGCCGGCACCGAGGAATTCTCGGGGAGCCATCGGCTGCGCCCGCTCTGCGCTGCTCCTGACGTCCCAAAGTGGTAAGCCCGAAGGTGCTTTATTGTAATATTTGGTCGGGTGCCTGCCTAATAAGACGTGACGGCGATTCACGCAAGGTTGGGCTAACGAGCTCGAGGTCTGGTCTGTGGAAGCCTAGGCGCTGGCCGTCAGACGGAGCGAAAGCCCCGCAGGTCCAGCACTCACGGACATACGTGGCTGTCTCGTGAGTTTGGTTTGGTCTTTTGTTTCCCATCAGAGGCTATCTTTCCGTTTTCTACCCCGTAGATTTTAGTGTGTGTGTGTGTGTGTGGAGTGAGTGTGTAAGACCATGGTAATACCGGATAATTCTCCGTTAGGATGTTTATTAAAGCATTGGAAAAGTGCGGGATATTTTCAGAGTATGAGTAAAAGTCGATTTATAGATTATTGTACGAATTGGTGGCCACAATATGAGTATGATGGACCCCGGTGGCCTGAACACGGAAGTTTAGATCCGGGTGTTATAGGTCCATTAATGAGATATTGTTAAGAACTTGAAAAATGGGATGAAGTACCATATGTTGATCTATTTTATGATATACGTAATCATCCAGATATGCAGAGAGAATGTGGAATGTTGTTGGTACATCCCGAAAAAAAGATAAAACAAAATGTGAAGGATGTGTAGGTAATAAGAAGCGTATGACTTGTTTGGCAATACAAAATTCAATAAGAGAGCCAGAGGAGGTATCACTTTTAGCATCACCGACGGCCCCTGTGATGTCCGATATAGATGCAGGGGACGATAGTGATACTGATAGTATTAAGGCGGTAAAACCGTCAGAATCAATTAATACTGGAGCGATCCAGATTAAGTTAACACCGAAGGGTTCGCCAGGGCATTCATCATGCCCAAGACAAGCGCAACGAACCCCAATTGCACAGAGAACAAGACAAGGGAGGAAGGAACAAGAGCAAAACAGTAAAGTATTATTAGCCCCTTTACGAGAGGCAATTTCGGGGACTGATAAAGTATATGGGAAAGTTCCTTTTTCCCCAGGAGATTTAGTAATTTGGAAGCAATCAGCTGGAAAGTGTACAATAATAGGGAGAAAAAAAAAAAAAAAAACCACAAAGAGAAATCAGGCAGGATTATTAGCAATGTTACAACGAGTAAATCAAGGAATAAGAGGCAGAAGTAGAGGACGAGGTCGAGGAGGATACAGGGTAGGAGGCATGCGGGGAATACCTCAAAATCAGCTAGGGATAAATCAGTGTGCGTTTTGCAGACAACAGGGACATTGGAAAAATGAGTGCCCAGTGAAAATGAATTTGGCCCAGCAGACTTCAGTAGGAGGAACACCAATGGCAGAAACAATGATGTTAGGACATTTGGGGCAACATAGTAGCTGACTAAGTGATGGATTAAAAGTGACAACAGAAATTGATGGGGAAGAGAAACAATTATTGGTAGATACTGGGGCAACTTATTCTGTTTTAAATACTTGTTTAGGAAAGATAGGAGATACGATGATAACTGTGGTAGGAGCTACAGGAAAAACAGAGCAACGGCCCTTTCTGCGGCCATTGCATCTAAATTTTAGGGGTAAAGAATTAGATCATGAATTTCTCTATGTACCGGATTGTCCTACATCTTTGTTAGGACGAGATTTATTGTCAAGATTTAATGCTAAAATAATATTTGAAAATGGAAAAGCTAAGTTGCAGATACCTGAGGAAGAAATAGCTAGAATATTTATAGTAAAAGAAATAGCTAATACAACAATACCAATAGAGGTAGAAAACGCTGTAGTACCATGGGTATGGGAGACACAAGTACCGGGATTAGCGAAAGCAGCAAAACCTGTCATAGTAGAATTGAAAGAAGGTGTCCAACCGGTAAGAGTTAGACAATATCCTATACAGTTAGAAGCTAGGAAAGGGGTAGCACCATTAATTGCAAAATTTTTGATGCACAATGTGTTAGAAGAATGTGAATCTGAATATAATACACCAATATTTCCTATAAGAAAACCTAACGGAGATTATAGGTTAGTTCAAGATTTAAGAGCTGTAAACGAAATAGTTAAAGATATACATCCAGTAGTAGCAAATCCTTATACATTGTTAACATCTGTGGCAGAACAATTTAGATACTTTTCTGTAATTGATTTAAAAGATGCTTTCTTCTGCATCCCATTGGCATTACAAAGTAGGAAATTATTTGCGTTTGAATGGGAAAATCCGGATACAGGACGAAAACGACAGCTGACCTGGACCAGGTTACCACAAGGCTTCAAAAACAGTCCTACAATATTTGGGAATCAGCTGGCACGAGAACTGGAGGATTGGAAGGAGCAAGGATATTTTCAATTACCATCAAAAGCATACTTATTGTTGCAATATGTGGATGACATTTTCGTGGCGACAGAAAGGTATGAAAACTGCATTACTGTTACAGTTGCGTGATTAAATTTACTGGGACAGAGCGGTTATCGAGTTTCTAAGGAAAAAGCCCAAATTGCCCGGGAAAAAGTGATATATCTGGGATGTGAAATTTCCCAAGGACAAAGACGGTTGGGGGTGAATAGAATACAAGCGATTTGTGCCATCCCTGAACCTAGAAATTTGCACGAGTTACGAACTTTTCTAGGAATGACAGGGTGGTGCAGACTCTGGATTTTGAATTATGGACTGTTAGCCAAACCACTGTATGCAGCTTTAAAAGAGCCACAATTAGTTTGGAGTTTAGAGTGTAAAAGGGCTTTTCAAGACTTAAAACAGGCTCTGCAAGAAGCCCCAGCATTAGGATTGCCTGATTTGACAAAAACATTTCAACTCTTTGTACATGAGCGGCAATGACTAGCGCTTGGAGTTTTAACTCAACGAATTGGATCATGGAAGAGACCGGTGGGCTATTTTTCCAAGCAGTTGGATATGGTAAGTGCCGGATGGCCTTCTTGCCTCCGAGCAGTGGCTGCTACTGTAATGTTAGTCCAAGAAGCTAGAAAATTGACATTGGGAACAAAAATGGAAGTATTTGTGCCCCACATGGTGATTGCAGTTTTGGAACAAAAGGGGGGTCATTGGTTGTCATCCAGTAGAATGTTGAAATATCAAGCAATATTGAGAGAACAGGATGATATATTTTTAAAGATAACAACATGTTTGAATCCCGCTGAATTTTTAGGTAGCAAAATAGAGGAAGGCGAGCTGGAACATGATTGTATTGAGGTGATCGAACAAACTTACGCCAGTAGGGTAGATCTGAAAGATATTCCCCTTGTAAATCCTGACTGGACATTATTTACAGACGGTAGCAGCTTTGTTGAGAATGGAACACGATATTCTGGATATGCTGTGGTTACTAAGCTTGAAGTAATTGAAGCAAAGGCATTAATGCCAGGAACGTCAGCGCAAAAGGCAGAACTGGTCGCTCTAATTCGGGCTTTAATACCGAGTACGGATAAGAGGGTGAATATTTGGGCAGATTCTAAATACGCTTTTGGAATAATACATATACATGGAGCTTTATGGAAGGAAAGAGGATTGTTGACGGCTCAAGGTAGTATTATTAAATATCGAACCGAGATCTTACAGTTATTAGAGGCTGTGGTACTACCTCAGCAAGTGGCTGTAATGCATTGTCGAGGACATCAGAGGGATGACAGCGATGTGGCACAAGGAAACATGAAGGCAGACCAGGCAGCCAAAATTGCTGCACGGCAAGTATGGACTGAATTAGCTCTAATACCTACTAAGGTAAGCCCGATTACTGCTCATCTCTCTGTAAATCCCTTTTATACCCAAGAAGATGAAAAATTAGCCGATTTGGTAAAGGCACAGAAGAATTCACATGGATGGTATGTAACAGGTAATGGACAAGTAGTAGTGCCTGCTACAATTATGAAACGAATAATACAAACTGAACATAATAAATGCCATTGGGGAGCAGAAGCATTGGTGCAGTTTTTAAAGCGGAGCATTATATCTGCACAAATGTTAACAATAGCAAAAGGGGTGAATGCGAAGTGTCCAGTATGTTTAAAGAATAATCCGGTAATACGAAAACAAATTCCAATGGGAACTTTGAAAGTGGGAATAGAACCAGGTGACTATTGGCAAGTGGATTTTGCAGAATTACCTAAATCAAAAGGGTTTAAGTATTTATTGGTATACGTATGTACCTTTTCAGGGTGGCTAGAAGCATTTCCCTGTAGAACGAATCAAGCTAGAGAAGTAGTAAAAACTTTGTTAAAAGAGATCATACCTAGATTTGGGGTACCTTTAGGAATTTCTTCAGATCGAGGCCCACACTTTATAGCTAAAATAGTACAGGAAATTAGTGAAATGCTTGGAATTAGCTGGGATTTACATACACCATGGAGGCCACAATCTAGTGGAAAGGTAGAAAGGATGAATCAAACATTAAAAGGACAAATTAAAAAGATATGCCAGGAAGCTCAAATCCAATGGCCACAGGCATTGCCCCTTGCTTTATTGAGAATTCGTATAAAACCTAGAGAAGGGTTGTCTGTAAGTCCCTATGAAATTCTGTACGGTAAGCCATATACTGCACCAACGAAGGGAATGGGAAGTGCAGATTTACACCTCCAAGGAGATCAAGATGTTTATAGTTATATAATTTCTTTAAGCAGATTACTCACAGCCTTACGTGCCGCGATCATCTGGAATCGCCCTTTGCCGTTGGAGAATCAACCAGGAGACCAAGCGTATGTTCGAAATTGGCAAACGGAGCCTTTAAAGGAACAGTGGCATGGACTTTATTTGGTGCTATTGATAACATTTACCGCTGTGAAAGTAGCAGGAATTGATAATTGGATTCATTATACCAGAGTGAAGAAGGTACCATCACAATGGGGGGTAAAAATGATCACTCCTACAAAACTGAGATTTACATCTTGGTAATACTATGCTGGGTAGGATTAAGTAATGGTTTCGCTCAAATAATACATACATATGCTACTGTACATATAGAAGAACGAATGGATGTAAATTTGACTTGTGATTTTGTTGGAGATATGAGAAGTTCAATCCAAGACATTAGTTGCTATTGGCAGAAGAATGAGTCCAAATTGTCAACTGGGTTCACAATCCGATGGGATAGTGATACACGAAGGGGTACTATGATTTTATCATTGCGAAATGTAAGTAAGACAGATGTAGGAAACTACACCTGTATTGTTTGGATTAAAGAGAGTTTTGATTATGGAAAAAGGGCATTAGAGGTTACTGCAAAATCAGAACCTATGCAGAAAAGAAACAGAGCCAGGAGAGAGTTAAAAGATTTGGAAAAAGACGAAATGCAACCAATACAAATAATCCAGGCGCCACAACAGGAAACACAAGAAAATCCAATGCAAAAGAAAGTTAGCTGAAAAACACCCAGTCTAGAACTGTACAAAAGTATACACTTGTGACACCCCGAAAGTGAAGCTACCTTTCCACCTGTGGTCCTTGCATTAAGGACAGGTTGTGCCTGTAGAGGAATTAAATACTCCATGAGTGAACCTGTAATACAATTCGGAGTGGGAATAGATTGTAGAACTACTATCAGGAGCACAGGAAATTTAGTTTGGGTTACAAGTGATGGACAATGGACGACTCACCTCCCCTTGGATGGGTTGGTGACTGAAATAACTTTAGGGTTACCAACTCTCTGCCCAATTTGGAAGAAAGCGCCATTTAAGGGTAGATTAGAAAATTTATGGATAATGAAGAGAGAAATAAAGGATGATGATGATTGGCAAGAACCATCATCCGGTGTGAAGTTAGGTTGGGCTTTAGAATCATTGTTTGCTCCAATTAGTACTTATCGGAATAGAGAAATGTTGTACCGGTTGTTAGGACAAACGGAAAGGCTAGCAAGAGTGACTAAAGAAGGATTTAAGGAAATAAACTTACAATTACAGGCAACCACAAAAATGACCCTGCAAAATAGAATGGCATTAGATATGCTGTTGCTAAAAGAACATGGAGTATGTGGTTATTTACGAGATAAGATTGATCATTGTTGTGTACATATTCCGAATGTTACAGCCGCGGTAGAACGTGATTTGTCTCAGCTAACGCAAATTGAACATGCAACTGAGGAAGAAAGAGAAGAAAGTACCCATAATTGGGTTGCTGCTTTAGCAAAGTCATTTGGATTGAACATCTCTGGTTGGGTAGCATCTTTAATTCAATGGTGTATAATAATTATAATTATTATGTTAGCTATTATGGGAGTGTTGCGTTTGATTCAAAATATTGTTAATAAGGAACGGCAACGCTTGGGGAAAATTTTAAAAGCTGTTACCAGGAAGAATCATGAACTTCCCCCGAGATATGAAGACATTGGAAATAATTCATTGCAGCTACAATCACCAGTTTGAGACGGTCCAAAGAATATGGAAATCTGCGGAACTGATGATGAAAATCCTTGCAGTCTGGAAGACTTGAAGTATTTTCAAAGGGGGGAATTGTTACATTATATTGATTAGAATAGGTTATACTTGGTAGACAAGATGAAGGTATAATTGCAGGTGTTGGGTACAGTACAATCTGATGAACTGGGTACAGTACAATCTGATGAACTAGGTACAGCACAATCTGATGAACTAGGTAAATGATAAGCAAATCTTGGCAACAGTAACTGAAGAAACTATAAATGGGAAACAATCATGTAGCTTAGCAATTCTGTTGATTATGTTACGTAACCGAACACTATAAATATTAACCAAGTTAAACGGGGATTTGGGATTCTCAGCTTTGGACATGAGTCCCTGAGACCCCGGGCCCCGAATAAAGCACCGCATATAACTGCTTTCGTAGTTATGTGTTTCTTTACGGGCAACAGTTTTCTGGCGACCCAGATGGGACTTCGGGAGTAGTGTTGACGGTTCGCTTTCCGATTTTGCTCCGTGCCGGCACCGAGGAATTCTCGGGGAGCCATCGGCTGCGCCCGCTCTGCGCTGCTCCTGACGTCCCAAAGTGGTAAGCCCGAAGGTGCTTTATTGTAATATTTGGTCGGGTGCCTGCCTAATAAGACGTGACGGCGATTCACGCAAGGTTGGGCTAACGAGCTCGAGGTCTGGTCTGTGGAAGCCTAGGCGCTGGCCGTCAGACGGAGCGAAAGCCCCGCAGGTCCAGCACTCACGGACATACGTGGCTGTCTCGTGAGTTTGGTTTGGTCTTTTGTTTCCCATCAGAGGCTATCTTTCCGTTTTCTACCCCGTAGATTTAGTGTGTGTGTGTGTGTGTGGAGTGAGTGTGTAAGACCATGGTAATACCGGATAATTCTCCGTTAGGATGTTTATTAAAGCATTGGAAAAGTGCGGGATATTTTCAGAGTATGAGTAAAAGTCGATTTATAGATTATTGTACGAATTGGTGGCCACAATATGAGTATGATGGACCCCGGTGGCCTGAACACGGAAGTTTAGATCCGGGTGTTATAGGTCCATTAATGAGATATTGTTAAGAACTTGAAAAATGGGATGAAGTACCATATGTTGATCTATTTTATGATATACGTAATCATCCAGATATGCAGAGAGAATGTGGAATGTTGTTGGTACATCCCGAAAAAAAGATAAAACAAAATGTGAAGGATGTGTAGGTAATAAGAAGCGTATGACTTGTTTGGCAATACAAAATTCAATAAGAGAGCCAGAGGAGGTATCACTTTTAGCATCACCGACGGCCCCTGTGATGTCCGATATAGATGCAGGGGACGATAGTGATACTGATAGTATTAAGGCGGTAAAACCGTCAGAATCAATTAATACTGGAGCGATCCAGATTAAGTTAACACCGAAGGGTTCGCCAGGGCATTCATCATGCCCAAGACAAGCGCAACGAACCCCAATTGCACAGAGAACAAGACAAGGGAGGAAGGAACAAGAGCAAAACAGTAAAGTATTATTAGCCCCTTTACGAGAGGCAATTTCGGGGACTGATAAAGTATATGGGAAAGTTCCTTTTTCCCCAGGAGATTTAGTAATTTGGAAGCAATCAGCTGGAAAGTGTACAATAATAGGGAGAAAAAAAAAAAAAAAAACCACAAAGAGAAATCAGGCAGGATTATTAGCAATGTTACAACGAGTAAATCAAGGAATAAGAGGCAGAAGTAGAGGACGAGGTCGAGGAGGATACAGGGTAGGAGGCATGCGGGGAATACCTCAAAATCAGCTAGGGATAAATCAGTGTGCGTTTTGCAGACAACAGGGACATTGGAAAAATGAGTGCCCAGTGAAAATGAATTTGGCCCAGCAGACTTCAGTAGGAGGAACACCAATGGCAGAAACAATGATGTTAGGACATTTGGGGCAACATAGTAGCTGACTAAGTGATGGATTAAAAGTGACAACAGAAATTGATGGGGAAGAGAAACAATTATTGGTAGATACTGGGGCAACTTATTCTGTTTTAAATACTTGTTTAGGAAAGATAGGAGATACGATGATAACTGTGGTAGGAGCTACAGGAAAAACAGAGCAACGGCCCTTTCTGCGGCCATTGCATCTAAATTTTAGGGGTAAAGAATTAGATCATGAATTTCTCTATGTACCGGATTGTCCTACATCTTTGTTAGGACGAGATTTATTGTCAAGATTTAATGCTAAAATAATATTTGAAAATGGAAAAGCTAAGTTGCAGATACCTGAGGAAGAAATAGCTAGAATATTTATAGTAAAAGAAATAGCTAATACAACAATACCAATAGAGGTAGAAAACGCTGTAGTACCATGGGTATGGGAGACACAAGTACCGGGATTAGCGAAAGCAGCAAAACCTGTCATAGTAGAATTGAAAGAAGGTGTCCAACCGGTAAGAGTTAGACAATATCCTATACAGTTAGAAGCTAGGAAAGGGGTAGCACCATTAATTGCAAAATTTTTGATGCACAATGTGTTAGAAGAATGTGAATCTGAATATAATACACCAATATTTCCTATAAGAAAACCTAACGGAGATTATAGGTTAGTTCAAGATTTAAGAGCTGTAAACGAAATAGTTAAAGATATACATCCAGTAGTAGCAAATCCTTATACATTGTTAACATCTGTGGCAGAACAATTTAGATACTTTTCTGTAATTGATTTAAAAGATGCTTTCTTCTGCATCCCATTGGCATTACAAAGTAGGAAATTATTTGCGTTTGAATGGGAAAATCCGGATACAGGACGAAAACGACAGCTGACCTGGACCAGGTTACCACAAGGCTTCAAAAACAGTCCTACAATATTTGGGAATCAGCTGGCACGAGAACTGGAGGATTGGAAGGAGCAAGGATATTTTCAATTACCATCAAAAGCATACTTATTGTTGCAATATGTGGATGACATTTTCGTGGCGACAGAAAGGTATGAAAACTGCATTACTGTTACAGTTGCGTGATTAAATTTACTGGGACAGAGCGGTTATCGAGTTTCTAAGGAAAAAGCCCAAATTGCCCGGGAAAAAGTGATATATCTGGGATGTGAAATTTCCCAAGGACAAAGACGGTTGGGGGTGAATAGAATACAAGCGATTTGTGCCATCCCTGAACCTAGAAATTTGCACGAGTTACGAACTTTTCTAGGAATGACAGGGTGGTGCAGACTCTGGATTTTGAATTATGGACTGTTAGCCAAACCACTGTATGCAGCTTTAAAAGAGCCACAATTAGTTTGGAGTTTAGAGTGTAAAAGGGCTTTTCAAGACTTAAAACAGGCTCTGCAAGAAGCCCCAGCATTAGGATTGCCTGATTTGACAAAAACATTTCAACTCTTTGTACATGAGCGGCAACGACTAGCGCTTGGAGTTTTAACTCAACGAATTGGATCATGGAAGAGACCGGTGGGCTATTTTTCCAAGCAGTTGGATATGGTAAGTGCCGGATGGCCTTCTTGCCTCCGAGCAGTGGCTGCTACTGTAATGTTAGTCCAAGAAGCTAGAAAATTGACATTGGGAACAAAAATGGAAGTATTTGTGCCCCACATGGTGATTGCAGTTTTGGAACAAAAGGGGGGTCATTGGTTGTCATCCAGTAGAATGTTGAAATATCAGGCAATATTGAGAGAACAGGATGATATATTTTTAAAGATAACAACATGTTTGAATCCCGCTGAATTTTTAGGTAGCAAAATAGAGGAAGGCGAGCTGGAACATGATTGTATTGAGGTGATCGAACAAACTTACGCCAGTAGGGTAGATCTGAAAGATATTCCCCTTGTAAATCCTGACTGGACATTATTTACAGACGGTAGCAGCTTTGTTGAGAATGGAACACGATATTCTGGATATGCTGTGGTTACTAAGCTTGAAGTAATTGAAGCAAAGGCATTAATGCCAGGAACGTCAGCGCAAAAGGCAGAACTGGTCGCTCTAATTCGGGCTTTAATACCGAGTACGGATAAGAGGGTGAATATTTGGGCAGATTCTAAATACGCTTTTGGAATAATACATATACATGGAGCTTTATGGAAGGAAAGAGGATTGTTGACGGCTCAAGGTAGTATTATTAAATATCGAACCGAGATCTTACAGTTATTAGAGGCTGTGGTACTACCTCAGCAAGTGGCTGTAATGCATTGTCGAGGACATCAGAGGGATGACAGCGATGTGGCACAAGGAAACATGAAGGCAGACCAGGCAGCCAAAATTGCTGCACGGCAAGTATGGACTGAATTAGCTCTAATACCTACTAAGGTAAGCCCGATTACTGCTCATCTCTCTGTAAATCCCTTTTATACCCAAGAAGATGAAAAATTAGCCGATTTGGTAAAGGCACAGAAGAATTCACATGGATGGTATGTAACAGGTAATGGACAAGTAGTAGTGCCTGCTACAATTATGAAACGAATAATACAAACTGAACATAATAAATGCCATTGGGGAGCAGAAGCATTGGTGCAGTTTTTAAAGCGGAGCATTATATCTGCACAAATGTTAACAATAGCAAAAGGGGTGAATGCGAAGTGTCCAGTATGTTTAAAGAATAATCCGGTAATACGAAAACAAATTCCAATGGGAACTTTGAAAGTGGGAATAGAACCAGGTGACTATTGGCAAGTGGATTTTGCAGAATTACCTAAATCAAAAGGGTTTAAGTATTTATTGGTATACGTATGTACCTTTTCAGGGTGGCTAGAAGCATTTCCCTGTAGAACGAATCAAGCTAGAGAAGTAGTAAAAACTTTGTTAAAAGAGATCATACCTAGATTTGGGGTACCTTTAGGAATTTCTTCAGATCGAGGCCCACACTTTATAGCTAAAATAGTACAGGAAATTAGTGAAATGCTTGGAATTAGCTGGGATTTACATACACCATGGAGGCCACAATCTAGTGGAAAGGTAGAAAGGATGAATCAAACATTAAAAGGACAAATTAAAAAGATATGCCAGGAAGCTCAAATCCAATGGCCACAGGCATTGCCCCTTGCTTTATTGAGAATTCGTATAAAACCTAGAGAAGGGTTGTCTGTAAGTCCCTATGAAATTCTGTACGGTAAGCCATATACTGCACCAACGAAGGGAATGGGAAGTGCAGATTTACACCTCCAAGGAGATCAAGATGTTTATAGTTATATAATTTCTTTAAGCAGATTACTCACAGCCTTACGTGCCGCGATCATCTGGAATCGCCCTTTGCCGTTGGAGAATCAACCAGGAGACCAAGCGTATGTTCGAAATTGGCAAACGGAGCCTTTAAAGGAACAGTGGCATGGACTTTATTTGGTGCTATTGATAACATTTACCGCTGTGAAAGTAGCAGGAATTGATAATTGGATTCATTATACCAGAGTGAAGAAGGTACCATCACAATGGGGGGTAAAAATGATCACTCCTACAAAACTGAGATTTACATCTTGGTAATACTATGCTGGGTAGGATTAAGTAATGGTTTCGCTCAAATAATACATACATATGCTACTGTACATATAGAAGAACGAATGGATGTAAATTTGACTTGTGATTTTGTTGGAGATATGAGAAGTTCAATCCAAGACATTAGTTGCTATTGGCAGAAGAATGAGTCCAAATTGTCAACTGGGTTCACAATCCGATGGGATAGTGATACACGAAGGGGTACTATGATTTTATCATTGCGAAATGTAAGTAAGACAGATGTAGGAAACTACACCTGTATTGTTTGGATTAAAGAGAGTTTTGATTATGGAAAAAGGGCATTAGAGGTTACTGCAAAATCAGAACCTATGCAGAAAAGAAACAGAGCCAGGAGAGAGTTAAAAGATTTGGAAAAAGACGAAATGCAACCAATACAAATAATCCAGGCGCCACAACAGGAAACACAAGAAAATCCAATGCAAAAGAAAGTTAGCTGAAAAACACCCAGTCTAGAACTGTACAAAAGTATACACTTGTGCCACCCCGAAAGTGAAGCTACCTTTCCACCTGTGGTCCTTGCATTAAGGACAGGTTGTGCCTGTAGAGGAATTAAATACTCCATGAGTGAACCTGTAATACAATTCGGAGTGGGAATAGATTGTAGAACTACGATCAGGAGCACAGGAAATTTAGTTTGGGTTACAAGTGATGGACAATGGACGACTCACCTCCCCTTGGATGGGTTGGTGACTGAAATAACTTTAGGGTTACCAACTCTCTGCCCAATTTGGAAGAAAGCGCCATTTAAGGGTAGATTAGAAAATTTATGGATAATGAAGAGAGAAATAAAGGATGATGATGATTGGCAAGAACCATCATCCGGTGTGAAGTTAGGTTGGGCTTTAGAATCATTGTTTGCTCCAATTAGTACTTATCGGAATAGAGAAATGTTGTACCGGTTGTTAGGACAAACGGAAAGGCTAGCAAGAGTGACTAAAGAAGGATTTAAGGAAATAAACTTACAATTACAGGCAACCACAAAAATGACCCTGCAAAATAGAATGGCATTAGATATGCTGTTGCTAAAAGAACATGGAGTATGTGGTTATTTACGAGATAAGATTGATCATTGTTGTGTACATATTCCGAATGTTACAGCCGCGGTAGAACGTGATTTGTCTCAGCTAACGCAAATTGAACATGCAACTGAGGAAGAAAGAGAAGAAAGTACCCATAATTGGGTTGCTGCTTTAGCAAAGTCATTTGGATTGAACATCTCTGGTTGGGTAGCATCTTTAATTCAATGGTGTATAATAATTATAATTATTATGTTAGCTATTATGGGAGTGTTGCGTTTGATTCAAAATATTGTTAATAAGGAACGGCAACGCTTGGGGAAAATTTTAAAAGCTGTTACCAGGAAGAATCATGAACTTCCCCCGAGATATGAAGACATTGGAAATAATTCATTGCAGCTACAATCACCAGTTTGAGACGGTCCAAAGAATATGGAAATCTGCGGAACTGATGACGAAAATCCTTGCAGTCTGGAAGACTTGAAGTATTTTCAAAGGGGGGAATTGTTACATTATATTGATTAGAATAGGTTATACTTGGTAGACAAGATGAAGGTATAATTGCAGGTGTTGGGTACAGTACAATCTGATGAACTGGGTACAGTACAATCTGATGAACTAGGTACAGCACAATCTGATGAACTAGGTAAATGATAAGCAAATCTTGGCAACAGTAACTGAAGAAACTATAAATGGGAAACAATCATGTAGCTTAGCAATTCTGTTGATTATGTTACATAACCGAACACTATAAATATTAACCAAGTTAAACGGGGATTTGGGATTCTCAGCTTTGGACATGAGTCCCTGAGACCCCGGGCCCCGAATAAAGCACCGCATATAACTGCTTTCGTAGTTATGTGTTTCTTTACGGGCAACAGTTTTCTGGCGACCCAGATGGGACTTCGGGAGTAGTGTTGACGGTTCGCTTTCCGATTTTGCTCCGTGCCGGCACCGAGGAATTCTCGGGGAGCCATCGGCTGCGCCCGCTCTGCGCTGCTCCTGACGTCCCAAAGTGGTAAGCCCGAAGGTGCTTTATTGTAATATTTGGTCGGGTGCCTGCCTAATAAGACGTGACGGCGATTCACGCAAGGTTGGGCTAACGAGCTCGAGGTCTGGTCTGTGGAAGCCTAGGCGCTGGCCGTCAGACGGAGCGAAAGCCCCGCAGGTCCAGCACTCACGGACATACGTGGCTGTCTCGTGAGTTTGGTTTGGTCTTTTGTTTCCCATCAGAGGCTATCTTTCCGTTTTCTACCCTGTAGATTTAGTGTGTGTGTGTGGAGTGAATGTGTAAGACCATGGTAATACCGGATAATTCTCCGTTAGGATGTTTATTAAAGCATTGGAAAAGTGCGGGATATTTTCAGAGTATGAGTAAAAGTCGATTTATAGATTATTGTACGAATTGGTGGCCACAATATGAGTATGATGGACCCCGGTGGCCTGAACACGGAAGTTTAGATCCGGGTGTTATAGGTCCATTAATGAGATATTGTTAAGAACTTGAAAAATGGGATGAAGTACCATATGTTGATCTATTTTATGATATACGTAATCATCCAGATATGCAGAGAGAATGTGGAATGTTGTTGGTACATCCCGAAAAAAAGATAAAACAAAATGTGAAGGATGTGTAGGTAATAAGAAGTGTATGACTTGTTTGGCAATACAAAATTCAATAAGAGAGCCAGAGGAGGTATCACTTTTAGCATCACCGACGGCCCCTGTGATGTCCGATATAGATGCAGGGGACGATAGTGATACTGATAGTATTAAGGCGGTAAAACCGTCAGAATCAATTAATACTGGAGCGATCCAGATTAAGTTAACACCGAAGGGTTCGCCAGGGCATTCATCATGCCCAAGACAAGCGCAACGAACCCCAATTGCACAGAGAACAAGACAAGGGAGGAAGGAACAAGAGCAAAACAGTAAAGTATTATTAGCCCCTTTACGAGAGGCAATTTCGGGGACTGATAAAGTATATGGGAAAGTTCCTTTTTCCCCAGGAGATTTAGTAATTTGGAAGCAATCAGCTGGAAAGTGTACAATAATAGGGAGAAAAAAAAAAAAAACAAACCACAAAGAGAAATCAGGCAGGATTATTAGCAATGTTACAACGAGTAAATCAAGGAATAAGAGGCAGAAGTAGAGGACGAGGTCGAGGAGGATACAGGGTAGGAGGCATGCGGGGAATACCTCAAAATCAGCTAGGGATAAATCAGTGTGCATTTTGCAGACAACAGGGACATTGGAAAAATGAGTGCCCAGTGAAAATGAATTTGGCCCAGCAGACTTCAGTAGGAGGAACACCAATGGCAGAAACAATGATGTTAGGACATTTGGGGCAACATAGTAGCTGACTAAGTGATGGATTAAAAGTGACAACAGAAATTGATGGGGAAGAGAAACAATTATTGGTAGATACTGGGGCAACTTATTCTGTTTTAAATACTTGTTTAGGAAAGATAGGAGATACGATGATAACTGTGGTAGGAGCTACAGGAAAAACAGAGCAACGGCCCTTTCTGCGGCCATTGCATCTAAATTTTAGGGGTAAAGAATTAGATCATGAATTTCTCTATGTACCGGATTGTCCTACATCTTTGTTAGGACGAGATTTATTGTCAAGATTTAATGCTAAAATAATATTTGAAAATGGAAAAGCTAAGTTGCAGATACCTGAGGAAGAAATAGCTAGAATATTTATAGTAAAAGAAATAGCTAATACAACAATACCAATAGAGGTAGAAAACGCTGTAGTACCATGGGTATGGGAGACACAAGTACCGGGATTAGCGAAAGCAGCAAAACCTGTCATAGTAGAATTGAAAGAAGGTGTCCAACCGGTAAGAGTTAGACAATATCCTATACAGTTAGAAGCTAGGAAAGGGGTAGCACTATTAATTGCAAAATTTTTGATGCACAATGTGTTAGAAGAATGTGAATCTGAATATAATACACCAATATTTCCTATAAGAAAACCTAACGGAGATTATAGGTTAGTTCAAGATTTAAGAGCTGTAAACGAAATAGTTAAAGATATACATCCAGTAGTAGCAAATCCTTATACATTGTTAACATCTGTGGCAGAACAATTTAGATACTTTTCTGTAATTGATTTAAAAGATGCTTTCTTCTGCATCCCATTGGCATTACAAAGTAGGAAATTATTTGCGTTTGAATGGGAAAATCCGGATACAGGACGAAAACGACAGCTGACCTGGACCAGGTTACCACAAGGCTTCAAAAACAGTCCTACAATATTTGGGAATCAGCTGGCACGAGAACTGGAGGATTGGAAGGAGCAAGGATATTTTCAATTACCATCAAAAGCATACTTATTGTTGCAATATGTGGATGACATTTTCGTGGCGACAGAAAGGTATGAAAACTGCATTACTGTTACAGTTGCGTGATTAAATTTACTGGGACAGAGCGGTTATCGAGTTTCTAAGGAAAAAGCCCAAATTGCCCGGGAAAAAGTGATATATCTGGGATGTGAAATTTCCCAAGGACAAAGACGGTTGGGGGTGAATAGAATACAAGCGATTTGTGCCATCCCTGAACCTAGAAATTTGCACGAGTTACGAACTTTTCTAGGAATGACAGGGTGGTGCAGACTCTGGATTTTGAATTATGGACTGTTAGCCAAACCACTGTATGCAGCTTTAAAAGAGCCACAATTAGTTTGGAGTTTAGAGTGTAAAAGGGCTTTTCAAGACTTAAAACAGGCTCTGCAAGAAGCCCCAGCATTAGGATTGCCTGATTTGACAAAAACATTTCAACTCTTTGTACATGAGCGGCAACGACTAGCGCTTGGAGTTTTAACTCAACGAATTGGATCATGGAAGAGACCGGTGGGCTATTTTTCCAAGCAGTTGGATATGGTAAGTGCCGGATGGCCTTCTTGCCTCCGAGCAGTGGCTGCTACTGTAATGTTAGTCCAAGAAGCTAGAAAATTGACATTGGGAACAAAAATGGAAGTATTTGTGCCCCACATGGTGATTGCAGTTTTGGAACAAAAGGGGGGTCATTGGTTGTCATCCAGTAGAATGTTGAAATATCAAGCAATATTGAGAGAACAGGATGATATATTTTTAAAGATAACAACATGTTTGAATCCCGCTGAATTTTTAGGTAGCAAAATAGAGGAAGGCGAGCTGGAACATGATTGTATTGAGGTGATCGAACAAACTTACGCCAGTAGGGTAGATCTGAAAGATATTCCCCTTGTAAATCCTGACTGGACATTATTTACAGACGGTAGCAGCTTTGTTGAGAATGGAACACGATATTCTGGATATGCTGTGGTTACTAAGCTTGAAGTAATTGAAGCAAAGGCATTAATGCCAGGAACGTCAGCGCAAAAGGCAGAACTGGTCGCTCTAATTCGGGCTTTAATACCGAGTACGGATAAGAGGGTGAATATTTGGGCAGATTCTAAATACGCTTTTGGAATAATACATATACATGGAGCTTTATGGAAGGAAAGAGGATTGTTGACGGCTCAAGGTAGTATTATTAAATATCGAACCGAGATCTTACAGTTATTAGAGGCTGTGGTACTACCTCAGCAAGTGGCTGTAATGCATTGTCGAGGACATCAGAGGGATGACAGCGATGTGGCACAAGGAAACATGAAGGCAGACCAGGCAGCCAAAATTGCTGCACGGCAAGTATGGACTGAATTAGCTCTAATACCTACTAAGGTAAGCCCGATTACTGCTCATCTCTCTGTAAATCCCTTTTATACCCAAGAAGATGAAAAATTAGCCGATTTGGTAAAGGCACAGAAGAATTCACATGGATGGTATGTAACAGGTAATGGACAAGTAGTAGTGCCTGCTACAATTATGAAACGAATAATACAAACTGAACATAATAAATGCCATTGGGGAGCAGAAGCATTGGTGCAGTTTTTAAAGCGGAGCATTATATCTGCACAAATGTTAACAATAGCAAAAGGGGTGAATGCGAAGTGTCCAGTATGTTTAAAGAATAATCCGGTAATACGAAAACAAATTCCAATGGGAACTTTGAAAGTGGGAATAGAACCAGGTGACTATTGGCAAGTGGATTTTGCAGAATTACCTAAATCAAAAGGGTTTAAGTATTTATTGGTATACGTATGTACCTTTTCAGGGTGGCTAGAAGCATTTCCCTGTAGAACGAATCAAGCTAGAGAAGTAGTAAAAACTTTGTTAAAAGAGATCATACCTAGATTTGGGGTACCTTTAGGAATTTCTTCAGATCGAGGCCCACACTTTATAGCTAAAATAGTACAGGAAATTAGTGAAATGCTTGGAATTAGCTGGGATTTACATACACCATGGAGGCCACAATCTAGTGGAAAGGTAGAAAGGATGAATCAAACATTAAAAGGACAAATTAAAAAGATATGCCAGGAAGCTCAAATCCAATGGCCACAGGCATTGCCCCTTGCTTTATTGAGAATTCGTATAAAACCTAGAGAAGGGTTGTCTGTAAGTCCCTATGAAATTCTGTACGGTAAGCCATATACTGCACCAACGAAGGGAATGGGAAGTGCAGATTTACACCTCCAAGGAGATCAAGATGTTTATAGTTATATAATTTCTTTAAGCAGATTACTCACAGCCTTACGTGCCGCATCTGGAATCGCCCTTTGCCGTTGGAGAATCAACCAGGAGACCAAGCGTATGTTCGAAATTGGCAAACGGAGCCTTTAAAGGAACAGTGGCATGGACTTTATTTGGTGCTATTGATAACATTTACCGCTGTGAAAGTAGCAGGAATTGATAATTGGATTCATTATACCAGAGTGAAGAAGGTACCATCACAATGGGGGGTAAAAATGATCACTCCTACAAAACTGAGATTTACATCTTGGTAATACTATGCTGGGTAGGATTAAGTAATGGTTTCGCTCAAATAATACATACATATGCTACTGTACATATAGAAGAACGAATGGATGTAAATTTGACTTGTGATTTTGTTGGAGATATGAGAAGTTCAATCCAAGACATTAGTTGCTATTGGCAGAAGAATGAGTCCAAATTGTCAACTGGGTTTACAATCCGATGGGATAGTGATACACGAAGGGGTACTATGATTTTATCATTGCGAAATGTAAGTAAGACAGATGTAGGAAACTACACCTGTATTGTTTGGATTAAAGAGAGTTTTGATTATGGAAAAAGGGCATTAGAGGTTACTGCAAAATCAGAACCTATGCAGAAAAGAAACAGAGCCAGGAGAGAGTTAAAAGATTTGGAAAAAGACGAAATGCAACCAATACAAATAATCCAGGCGCCACAACAGGAAACACAAGAAAATCCAATGCAAAAGAAAGTTAGCTGAAAAACACCCAGTCTAGAACTGTACAAAAGTATACACTTGTGCCACCCCGAAAGTGAAGCTACCTTTCCACCTGTGGTCCTTGCATTAAGGACAGGTTGTGCCTGTAGAGGAATTAAATACTCCATGAGTGAACCTGTAATACAATTCGGAGTGGGAATAGATTGTAGAACTACGATCAGGAGCACAGGAAATTTAGTTTGGGTTACAAGTGATGGACAATGGACGACTCACCTCCCCTTGGATGGGTTGGTGACTGAAATAACTTTAGGGTTACCAACTCTCTGCCCAATTTGGAAGAAAGCGCCATTTAAGGGTAGATTAGAAAATTTATGGATAATGAAGAGAGAAATAAAGGATGATGATGATTGGCAAGAACCATCATCCGGTGTGAAGTTAGGTTGGGCTTTAGAATCATTGTTTGCTCCAATTAGTACTTATCGGAATAGAGAAATGTTGTACCGGTTGTTAGGACAAACGGAAAGGCTAGCAAGAGTGACTAAAGAAGGATTTAAGGAAATAAACTTACAATTACAGGCAACCACAAAAATGACCCTGCAAAATAGAATGGCATTAGATATGCTGTTGCTAAAAGAACATGGAGTACGTGGTTATTTACGAGATAAGATTGATCATTGTTGTGTACATATTCCGAATGTTACAGCCGCGGTAGAACGTGATTTGTCTCAGCTAACGCAAATTGAACATGCAACTGAGGAAGAAAGAGAAGAAAGTACCCATAATTGGGTTGCTGCTTTAGCAAAGTCATTTGGATTGAACATCTCTGGTTGGGTAGCATCTTTAATTCAATGGTGTATAATAATTATAATTATTATGTTAGCTATTATGGGAGTGTTGCGTTTGATTCAAAATATTGTTAATAAGGAACGGCAACGCTTGGGGAAAATTTTAAAAGCTGTTACCAGGAAGAATCATGAACTTCCCCCGAGATATGAAGACATTGGAAATAATTCATTGCAGCTACAATCACCGGTTTGAGACGGTCCAAAGAATATGGAAATCTGCGGAACTGATGATGAAAATCCTTGCAGTCTGGAAGACTTGAAGTATTTTCAAAGGGGGGAATTGTTACATTATATTGATTAGAATAGGTTATACTTGGTAGACAAGATGAAGGTATAATTGCAGGTGTTGGGTACAGTACAATCTGATGAACTGGGTACAGTACAATCTGATGAACTAGGTACAGCACAATCTGATGAACTAGGTAAATGATAAGCAAATCTTGGCAACAGTAACTGAAGAAACTATAAATGGGAAACAATCATGTAGCTTAGCAATTCTGTTGATTATGTTACGTAACCGAACACTATAAATATTAACCAAGTTAAACGGGGATTTGGGATTCTCAGCTTTGGACATGAGTCCCTGAGACCCCGGGCCCCGAATAAAGCACCGCATATAACTGCTTTCGTAGTTATGTGTTTCTTTACGGGCAACAGTTTTCTGGCGACCCAGATGGGACTTCGGGAGTAGTGTTGACGGTTCGCTTTCCGATTTTGCTCCGTGCCGGCACCGAGGAATTCTCGGGGAGCCATCGGCTGCGCCCGCTCTGCGCTGCTCCTGACGTCCCAAAGTGGTAAGCCCGAAGGTGCTTTATTGTAATATTTGGTCGGGTGCCTGCCTAATAAGACGTGACGGCGATTCACGCAAGGTTGGGCTAACGAGCTCGAGGTCTGGTCTGTGGAAGCCTAGGCGCTGGCCGTCAGACGGAGCGAAAGCCCCGCAGGTCCAGCACTCACGGACATACGTGGCTGTCTCGTGAGTTTGGTTTGGTCTTTTGTTTCCCATCAGAGGCTATCTTTCCGTTTTCTACCCCGTAGATTTAGTGTGTGTGTGTGTGTGGAGTGAATGTGTAAGACCATGGTAATACCGGATAATTCTCCGTTAGGATGTTTATTAAAGCATTGGAAAAGTGCGGGATATTTTCAGAGTATGAGTAAAAGTCGATTTATAGATTATTGTACGAATTGGTGGCCACAATATGAGTATGATGGACCCCGGTGGCCTGAACACGGAAGTTTAGATCCGGGTGTTATAGGTCCATTAATGAGATATTGTTAAGAACTTGAAAAATGGGATGAAGTACCATATGTTGATCTATTTTATGATATACGTAATCATCCAGATATGCAGAGAGAATGTGGAATGTTGTTGGTACATCCCGAAAAAAAGATAAAACAAAATGTGAAGGATGTGTAGGTAATAAGAAGCGTATGACTTGTTTGGCAATACAAAATTCAATAAGAGAGCCAGAGGAGGTATCACTTTTAGCATCACCGACGGCCCCTGTGATGTCCGATATAGATGCAGGGGACGATAGTGATACTGATAGTATTAAGGCGGTAAAACCGTCAGAATCAATTAATACTGGAGCGATCCAGATTAAGTTAACACCGAAGGGTTCGCCAGGGCATTCATCATGCCCAAGACAAGCGCAACGAACCCCAATTGCACAGAGAACAAGACAAGGGAGGAAGGAACAAGAGCAAAACAGTAAAGTATTATTAGCCCCTTTACGAGAGGCAATTTCGGGGACTGATAAAGTATATGGGAAAGTTCCTTTTTCCCCAGGAGATTTAGTAATTTGGAAGCAATCAGCTGGAAAGTGTACAATAATAGGGAGAAAAAAAAAAAAAAAAACCACAAAGAGAAATCAGGCAGGATTATTAGCAATGTTACAACGAGTAAATCAAGGAATAAGAGGCAGAAGTAGAGGACGAGGTCGAGGAGGATACAGGGTAGGAGGCATGCGGGGAATACCTCAAAATCAGCTAGGGATAAATCAGTGTGCGTTTTGCAGACAACAGGGACATTGGAAAAATGAGTGCCCAGTGAAAATGAATTTGGCCCAGCAGACTTCAGTAGGAGGAACACCAATGGCAGAAACAATGATGTTAGGACATTTGGGGCAACATAGTAGCTGACTAAGTGATGGATTAAAAGTGACAACAGAAATTGATGGGGAAGAGAAACAATTATTGGTAGATACTGGGGCAACTTATTCTGTTTTAAATACTTGTTTAGGAAAGATAGGAGATACGATGATAACTGTGGTAGGAGCTACAGGAAAAACAGAGCAACGGCCCTTTCTGCGGCCATTGCATCTAAATTTTAGGGGTAAAGAATTAGATCATGAATTTCTCTATGTACCGGATTGTCCTACATCTTTGTTAGGACGAGATTTATTGTCAAGATTTAATGCTAAAATAATATTTGAAAATGGAAAAGCTAAGTTGCAGATACCTGAGGAAGAAATAGCTAGAATATTTATAGTAAAAGAAATAGCTAATACAACAATACCAATAGAGGTAGAAAACGCTGTAGTACCATGGGTATGGGAGACACAAGTACCGGGATTAGCGAAAGCAGCAAAACCTGTCATAGTAGAATTGAAAGAAGGTGTCCAACCGGTAAGAGTTAGACAATATCCTATACAGTTAGAAGCTAGGAAAGGGGTAGCACCATTAATTGCAAAATTTTTGATGCACAATGTGTTAGAAGAATGTGAATCTGAATATAATACACCAATATTTCCTATAAGAAAACCTAACGGAGATTATAGGTTAGTTCAAGATTTAAGAGCTGTAAACGAAATAGTTAAAGATATACATCCAGTAGTAGCAAATCCTTATACATTGTTAACATCTGTGGCAGAACAATTTAGATACTTTTCTGTAATTGATTTAAAAGATGCTTTCTTCTGCATCCCATTGGCATTACAAAGTAGGAAATTATTTGCGTTTGAATGGGAAAATCCGGATACAGGACGAAAACGACAGCTGACCTGGACCAGGTTACCACAAGGCTTCAAAAACAGTCCTACAATATTTGGGAATCAGCTGGCACGAGAACTGGAGGATTGGAAGGAGCAAGGATATTTTCAATTACCATCAAAAGCATACTTATTGTTGCAATATGTGGATGACATTTTCGTGGCGACAGAAAGGTATGAAAACTGCATTACTGTTACAGTTGCGTGATTAAATTTACTGGGACGGAGCGGTTATCGAGTTTCTAAGGAAAAAGCCCAAATTGCCCGGGAAAAAGTGATATATCTGGGATGTGAAATTTCCCAAGGACAAAGACGGTTGGGGGTGAATAGAATACAAGCGATTTGTGCCATCCCTGAACCTAGAAATTTGCACGAGTTACGAACTTTTCTAGGAATGACAGGGTGGTGCAGACTCTGGATTTTGAATTATGGACTGTTAGCCAAACCACTGTATGCAGCTTTAAAAGAGCCACAATTAGTTTGGAGTTTAGAGTGTAAAAGGGCTTTTCAAGACTTAAAACAGGCTCTGCAAGAAGCCCCAGCATTAGGATTGCCTGATTTGACAAAAACATTTCAACTCTTTGTACATGAGCGGCAACGACTAGCGCTTGGAGTTTTAACTCAACGAATTGGATCATGGAAGAGACCGGTGGGCTATTTTTCCAAGCAGTTGGATATGGTAAGTGCCGGATGGCCTTCTTGCCTCCGAGCAGTGGCTGCTACTGTAATGTTAGTCCAAGAAGCTAGAAAATTGACATTGGGAACAAAAATGGAAGTATTTGTGCCCCACATGGTGATTGCAGTTTTGGAACAAAAGGGGGGTCATTGGTTGTCATCCAGTAGAATGTTGAAATATCAGGCAATATTGAGAGAACAGGATGATATATTTTTAAAGATAACAACATGTTTGAATCCCGCTGAATTTTTAGGTAGCAAAATAGAGGAAGGCGAGCTGGAACATGATTGTATTGAGGTGATCGAACAAACTTACGCCAGTAGGGTAGATCTGAAAGATATTCCCCTTGTAAATCCTGACTGGACATTATTTACAGACGGTAGCAGCTTTGTTGAGAATGGAACACGATATTCTGGATATGCTGTGGTTACTAAGCTTGAAGTAATTGAAGCAAAGGCATTAATGCCAGGAACGTCAGCGCAAAAGGCAGAACTGGTCGCTCTAATTCGGGCTTTAATACCGAGTACGGATAAGAGGGTGAATATTTGGGCAGATTCTAAATACGCTTTTGGAATAATACATATACATGGAGCTTTATGGAAGGAAAGAGGATTGTTGACGGCTCAAGGTAGTATTATTAAATATCAAACCGAGATCTTACAGTTATTAGAGGCTGTGGTACTACCTCAGCAAGTGGCTGTAATGCATTGTCGAGGACATCAGAGGGATGACAGCGATGTGGCACAAGGAAACATGAAGGCAGACCAGGCAGCCAAAATTGCTGCACGGCAAGTATGGACTGAATTAGCTCTAATACCTACTAAGGTAAGCCCGATTACTGCTCATCTCTCTGTAAATCCCTTTTATACCCAAGAAGATGAAAAATTAGCCGACTTGGTAAAGGCACAGAAGAATTCACATGGATGGTATGTAACAGGTAATGGACAAGTAGTAGTGCCTGCTACAATTATGAAACGAATAATACAAACTGAACATAATAAATGCCATTGGGGAGCAGAAGCATTGGTGCAGTTTTTAAAGCGGAGCATTGTATCTGCACAAATGTTAACAATAGCAAAAGGGGTGAATGCGAAGTGTCCAGTATGTTTAAAGAATAATCCGGTAATACGAAAACAAATTCCAATGGGAACTTTGAAAGTGGGAATAGAACCAGGTGACTATTGGCAAGTGGATTTTGCAGAATTACCTAAATCAAAAGGGTTTAAGTATTTATTGGTATACGTATGTACCTTTTCAGGGTGGCTAGAAGCATTTCCCTGTAGAACGAATCAAGCTAGAGAAGTAGTAAAAACTTTGTTAAAAGAGATCATACCTAGATTTGGGGTACCTTTAGGAATTTCTTCAGATCGAGGCCCACACTTTATAGCTAAAATAGTACAGGAAATTAGTGAAATGCTTGGAATTAGCTGGGATTTACATACACCATGGAGGCCACAATCTAGTGGAAAGGTAGAAAGGATGAATCAAACATTAAAAGGACAAATTAAAAAGATATGCCAGGAAGCTCAAATCCAATGGCCACAGGCATTGCCCCTTGCTTTATTGAGAATTCGTATAAAACCTAGAGAAGGGTTGTCTGTAAGTCCCTATGAAATTCTGTACGGTAAGCCATATACTGCACCAACGAAGGGAATGGGAAGTGCAGATTTACACCTCCAAGGAGATCAAGATGTTTATAGTTATATAATTTCTTTAAGCAGATTACTCACAGCCTTACGTGCCGCGATCATCTGGAATCGCCCTTTGCCGTTGGAGAATCAACCAGGAGACCAAGCGTATGTTCGAAATTGGCAAACGGAGCCTTTAAAGGAACAGTGGCATGGACTTTATTTGGTGCTATTGATAACATTTACCGCTGTGAAAGTAGCAGGAATTGATAATTGGATTCATTATACCAGAGTGAAGAAGGTACCATCACAATGGGGGGTAAAAATGATCACTCCTACAAAACTGAGATTTACATCTTGGTAATACTATGCTGGGTAGGATTAAGTAATGGTTTCGCTCAAATAATACATACATATGCTACTGTACATATAGAAGAACGAATGGATGTAAATTTGACTTGTGATTTTGTTGGAGATATGAGAAGTTCAATCCAAGACATTAGTTGCTATTGGCAGAAGAATGAGTCCAAATTGTCAACTGGGTTCACAATCCGATGGGATAGTGATACACGAAGGGGTACTATGATTTTATCATTGCGAAATGTAAGTAAGACAGATGTAGGAAACTACACCTGTATTGTTTGGATTAAAGAGAGTTTTGATTATGGAAAAAGGGCATTAGAGGTTACTGCAAAATCAGAACCTATGCAGAAAAGAAACAGAGCCAGGAGAGAGTTAAAAGATTTGGAAAAAGACGAAATGCAACCAATACAAATAATCCAGGCGCCACAACAGGAAACACAAGAAAATCCAATGCAAAAGAAAGTTAGCTGAAAAACACCCAGTCTAGAACTGTACAAAAGTATACACTTGTGACACCCCGAAAGTGAAGTTACCTTTCCACCTGTGGTCCTTGCATTAAGGACAGGTTGTGCCTGTAGAGGAATTAAATACTCCATGAGTGAACCTGTAATACAATTCGGAGTGGGAATAGATTGTAGAACTACGATCAGGAGCACAGGAAATTTAGTTTGGGTTACAAGTGATGGACAATGGACGACTCACCTCCCCTTGGATGGGTTGGTGACTGAAATAACTTTAGGGTTACCAACTCTCTGCCCAATTTGGAAGAAAGCGCCATTTAAGGGTAGATTAGAAAATTTATGGATAATGAAGAGAGAAATAAAGGATGATGATGATTGGCAAGAACCATCATCCGGTGTGAAGTTAGGTTGGGCTTTAGAATCATTGTTTGCTCCAATTAGTACTTATCGGAATAGAGAAATGTTGTACCGGTTGTTAGGACAAACGGAAAGGCTAGCAAGAGTGACTAAAGAAGGATTTAAGGAAATAAACTTACAATTACAGGCAACCACAAAAATGACCCTGCAAAATAGAATGGCATTAGATATGCTGTTGCTAAAAGAACATGGAGTATGTGGTTATTTACGAGATAAGATTGATCATTGTTGTGTACATATTCCGAATGTTACAGCCGCGGTAGAACGTGATTTGTCTCAGCTAACGCAAATTGAACATGCAACTGAGGAAGAAAGAGAAGAAAGTACCCATAATTGGGTTGCTGCTTTAGCAAAGTCATTTGGATTGAACATCTCTGGTTGGGTAGCATCTTTAATTCAATGGTGTATAATAATTATAATTATTATGTTAGCTATTATGGGAGTGTTGCGTTTGATTCAAAATATTGTTAATAAGGAACGGCAACGCTTGGGGAAAATTTTAAAAGCTGTTACCAGGAAGAATCATGAACTTCCCCCGAGATATGAAGACATTGGAAATAATTCATTGCAGCTACAATCACCAGTTTGAGACGGTCCAAAGAATATGGAAATCTGCGGAACTGATGATGAAAATCCTTGCAGTCTGGAAGACTTGAAGTATTTTCAAAGGGGGGAATTGTTACATTATATTGATTAGAATAGGTTATACTTGGTAGACAAGATGAAGGTATAATTGCAGGTGTTGGGTACAGTACAATCTGATGAAGTGGGTACAGTACAATCTGATGAACTAGGTACAGCACAATCTGATGAACTAGGTAAATGATAAGCAAATCTTGGCAACAGTAACTGAAGAAACTATAAATGGGAAACAATCATGTAGCTTAGCAATTCTGTTGATTATGTTACGTAACCGAACACTATAAATATTAACCAAGTTAAACGGGGATTTGGGATTCTCAGCTTTGGACATGAGTCCCTGAGACCCCGGGCCCCGAATAAAGCACCGCATATAACTGCTTTCGTAGTTATGTGTTTCTTTACGGGCAACAGTTTTCTGGCGACCCAGATGGGACTTCGGGAGTAGTGTTGACGGTTCGCTTTCCGATTTTGCTCCGTGCCGGCACCGAGGAATTCTCGGGGAGCCATCGGCTGCGCCCGCTCTGCGCTGCTCCTGACGTCCCAAAGTGGTAAGCCCGAAGGTGCTTTATTGTAATATTTGGTCGGGTGCCTGCCTAATAAGACGTGACGGCGATTCACGCAAGGTTGGGCTAACGAGCTCGAGGTCTGGTCTGTGGAAGCCTAGGCGCTGGCCGTCAGACGGAGCGAAAGCCCCGCAGGTCCAGCACTCACGGACATACGTGGCTGTCTCGTGAGTTTGGTTTGGTCTTTTGTTTCCCATCAGAGGCTATCTTTCCGTTTTCTACCCTGTAGATTTAGTGTGTGTGTGTGGAGTGAATGTGTAAGACCATGGTAATACCGGATAATTCTCCGTTAGGATGTTTATTAAAGCATTGGAAAAGTGCGGGATATTTTCAGAGTATGAGTAAAAGTCGATTTATAGATTATTGTACGAATTGGTGGCCACAATATGAGTATGATGGACCCCGGTGGCCTGAACACGGAAGTTTAGATCCGGGTGTTATAGGTCCATTAATGAGATATTGTTAAGAACTTGAAAAATGGGATGAAGTACCATATGTTGATCTATTTTATGATATACGTAATCATCCAGATATGCAGAGAGAATGTGGAATGTTGTTGGTACATCCCGAAAAAAAGATAAAACAAAATGTGAAGGATGTGTAGGTAATAAGAAGCGTATGACTTGTTTGGCAATACAAAATTCAATAAGAGAGCCAGAGGAGGTATCACTTTTAGCATCACCGACGGCCCCTGTGATGTCCGATATAGATGCAGGGGACGATAGTGATACTGATAGTATTAAGGCGGTAAAACCGTCAGAATCAATTAATACTGGAGCGATCCAGATTAAGTTAACACCGAAGGGTTCGCCAGGGCATTCATCATGCCCAAGACAAGCGCAACGAACCCCAATTGCACAGAGAACAAGACAAGGGAGGAAGGAACAAGAGCAAAACAGTAAAGTATTATTAGCCCCTTTACGAGAGGCAATTTCGGGGACTGATAAAGTATATGGGAAAGTTCCTTTTTCCCCAGGAGATTTAGTAATTTGGAAGCAATCAGCTGGAAAGTGTACAATAATAGGGAGAAAAAAAAAAAAAAAAAAACCACAAAGAGAAATCAGGCAGGATTATTAGCAATGTTACAACGAGTAAATCAAGGAATAAGAGGCAGAAGTAGAGGACGAGGTCGAGGAGGATACAGGGTAGGAGGCATGCGGGGAATACCTCAAAATCAGCTAGGGATAAATCAGTGTGCGTTTTGCAGACAACAGGGACATTGGAAAAATGAGTGCCCAGTGAAAATGAATTTGGCCCAGCAGACTTCAGTAGGAGGAACACCAATGGCAGAAACAATGATGTTAGGACATTTGGGGCAACATAGTAGCTGACTAAGTGATGGATTAAAAGTGACAACAGAAATTGATGGGGAAGAGAAACAATTATTGGTAGATACTGGGGCAACTTATTCTGTTTTAAATACTTGTTTAGGAAAGATAGGAGATACGATGATAACTGTGGTAGGAGCTACAGGAAAAACAGAGCAACGGCCCTTTCTGCGGCCATTGCATCTAAATTTTAGGGGTAAAGAATTAGATCATGAATTTCTCTATGTACCGGATTGTCCTACATCTTTGTTAGGACGAGATTTATTGTCAAGATTTAATGCTAAAATAATATTTGAAAATGGAAAAGCTAAGTTGCAGATACCTGAGGAAGAAATAGCTAGAATATTTATAGTAAAAGAAATAGCTAATACAACAATACCAATAGAGGTAGAAAACGCTGTAGTACCATGGGTATGGGAGACACAAGTACCGGGATTAGCGAAAGCAGCAAAACCTGTCATAGTAGAATTGAAAGAAGGTGTCCAACCGGTAAGAGTTAGACAATATCCTATACAGTTAGAAGCTAGGAAAGGGGTAGCACCATTAATTGCAAAATTTTTGATGCACAATGTGTTAGAAGAATGTGAATCTGAATATAATACACCAATATTTCCTATAAGAAAACCTAACGGAGATTATAGGTTAGTTCAAGATTTAAGAGCTGTAAACGAAATAGTTAAAGATATACATCCAGTAGTAGCAAATCCTTATACATTGTTAACATCTGTGGCAGAACAATTTAGATACTTTTCTGTAATTGATTTAAAAGATGCTTTCTTCTGCATCCCATTGGCATTACAAAGTAGGAAATTATTTGCGTTTGAATGGGAAAATCCGGATACAGGACGAAAACGACAGCTGACCTGGACCAGGTTACCACAAGGCTTCAAAAACAGTCCTACAATATTTGGGAATCAGCTGGCACGAGAACTGGAGGATTGGAAGGAGCAAGGATATTTTCAATTACCATCAAAAGCATACTTATTGTTGCAATATGTGGATGACATTTTCGTGGCGACAGAAAGGTATGAAAACTGCATTACTGTTACAGTTGCGTGATTAAATTTACTGGGACAGAGCGGTTATCGAGTTTCTAAGGAAAAAGCCCAAATTGCCCGGGAAAAAGTGATATATCTGGGATGTGAAATTTCCCAAGGACAAAGACGGTTGGGGGTGAATAGAATACAAGCGATTTGTGCCATCCCTGAACCTAGAAATTTGCACGAGTTACGAACTTTTCTAGGAATGACAGGGTGGTGCAGACTCTGGATTTTGAATTATGGACTGTTAGCCAAACCACTGTATGCAGCTTTAAAAGAGCCACAATTAGTTTGGAGTTTAGAGTGTAAAAGGGCTTTTCAAGACTTAAAACAGGCTCTGCAAGAAGCCCCAGCATTAGGATTGCCTGATTTGACAAAAACATTTCAACTCTTTGTACATGAGCGGCAACGACTAGCGCTTGGAGTTTTAACTCAACGAATTGGATCATGGAAGAGACCGGTGGGCTATTTTTCCAAGCAGTTGGATATGGTAAGTGCCGGATGGCCTTCTTGCCTCCGAGCAGTGGCTGCTACTGTAACGTTAGTCCAAGAAGCTAGAAAATTGACATTGGGAACAAAAATGGAAGTATTTGTGCCCCACATGGTGATTGCAGTTTTGGAACAAAAGGGGGGTCATTGGTTGTCATCCAGTAGAATGTTGAAATATCAAGCAATATTGAGAGAACAGGATGATATATTTTTAAAGATAACAACATGTTTGAATCCCGCTGAATTTTTAGGTAGCAAAATAGAGGAAGGCGAGCTGGAACATGATTGTATTGAGGTGATCGAACAAACTTACGCCAGTAGGGTAGATCTGAAAGATATTCCCCTTGTAAATCCTGACTGGACATTATTTACAGACGGTAGCAGCTTTGTTGAGAATGGAACACGATATTCTGGATATGCTGTGGTTACTAAGCTTGAAGTAATTGAAGCAAAGGCATTAATGCCAGGAACGTCAGCGCAAAAGGCAGAACTGGTCGCTCTAATTCGGGCTTTAATACCGAGTACGGATAAGAGAGTGAATATTTGGACAGATTCTAAATACGCTTTTGGAATAATACATATACATGGAGCTTTATGGAAGGAAAGAGGATTGTTGACGGCTCAAGGTAGTATTATTAAATATCAAACCGAGATCTTACAGTTATTAGAGGCTGTGGTACTACCTCAGCAAGTGGCTGTAATGCATTGTCGAGGACATCAGAGGGATGACAGCGATGTGGCACAAGGAAACATGAAGGCAGACCAGGCAGCCAAAATTGCTGCACGGCAAGTATGGACTGAATTAGCTCTAATACCTACTAAGGTAAGCCCGATTACTGCTCATCTCTCTGTAAATCCCTTTTATACCCAAGAAGATGAAAAATTAGCCGATTTGGTAAAGGCACAGAAGAATTCACATGGATGGTATGTAACAGGTAATGGACAAGTAGTAGTGCCTGCTACAATTATGAAACGAATAATACAAACTGAACATAATAAATGCCATTGGGGAGCAGAAGCATTGGTGCAGTTTTTAAAGCGGAGCATTATATCTGCACAAATGTTAACAATAGCAAAAGGGGTGAATGCGAAGTGTCCAGTATGTTTAAAGAATAATCCGGTAATACGAAAACAAATTCCAATGGGAACTTTGAAAGTGGGAATAGAACCAGGTGACTATTGGCAAGTGGATTTTGCAGAATTACCTAAATCAAAAGGGTTTCAGTATTTATTGGTATACGTATGTACCTTTTCAGGGTGGCTAGAAGCATTTCCCTGTAGAACGAATCAAGCTAGAGAAGTAGTAAAAACTTTGTTAAAAGAGATCATACCTAGATTTGGGGTACCTTTAGGAATTTCTTCAGATCGAGGCCCACACTTTATAGCTAAAATAGTACAGGAAATTAGTGAAATGCTTGGAATTAGCTGGGATTTACATACACCATGGAGGCCACAATCTAGTGGAAAGGTAGAAAGGATGAATCAAACATTAAAAGGACAAATTAAAAAGATATGCCAGGAAGCTCAAATCCAATGGCCACAGGCATTGCCCCTTGCTTTATTGAGAATTCGTATAAAACCTAGAGAAGGGTTGTCTGTAAGTCCCTATGAAATTCTGTACGGTAAGCCATATACTGCACCAACGAAGGGAATGGGAAGTGCAGATTTACACCTCCAAGGAGATCAAGATGTTTATAGTTATATAATTTCTTTAAGCAGATTACTCACAGCCTTACGTGCCGCGATCATCTGGAATCGCCCTTTGCCGTTGGAGAATCAACCAGGAGACCAAGCGTATGTTCGAAATTGGCAAACGGAGCCTTTAAAGGAACAGTGGCATGGACTTTATTTGGTGCTATTGATAACATTTACCGCTGTGAAAGTAGCAGGAATTGATAATTGGATTCATTATACCAGAGTGAAGAAGGTACCATCACAATGGGGGGTAAAAATGATCACTCCTACAAAACTGAGATTTACATCTTGGTAATACTATGCTGGGTAGGATTAAGTAATGGTTTCGCTCAAATAATACATACATATGCTACTGTACATATAGAAGAACGAATGGATGTAAATTTGACTTGTGATTTTGTTGGAGATATGAGAAGTTCAATCCAAGACATTAGTTGCTATTGGCAGAAGAATGAGTCCAAATTGTCAACTGGGTTCACAATCCGATGGGATAGTGATACACGAAGGGGTACTATGATTTTATCATTGCGAAATGTAAGTAAGACAGATGTAGGAAACTACACCTGTATTGTTTGGATTAAAGAGAGTTTTGATTATGGAAAAAGGGCATTAGAGGTTACTGCAAAATCAGAACCTATGCAGAAAAGAAACAGAGCCAGGAGAGAGTTAAAAGATTTGGAAAAAGACGAAATGCAACCAATACAAATAATCCAGGCGCCACAACAGGAAACACAAGAAAATCCAATGCAAAAGAAAGTTAGCTGAAAAACACCCAGTCTAGAACTGTACAAAAGTATACACTTGTGCCACCCCGAAAGTGAAGCTACCTTTCCACCTGTGGTCCTTGCATTAAGGACAGGTTGTGCCTGTAGAGGAATTAAATACTCCATGAGTGAACCTGTAATACAATTCGGAGTGGGAATAGATTGTAGAACTACGATCAGGAGCACAGGAAATTTAGTTTGGGTTACAAGTGATGGACAATGGACGACTCACCTCCCCTTGGATGGGTTGGTGACTGAAATAACTTTAGGGTTACCAACTCTCTGCCCAATTTGGAAGAAAGCGCCATTTAAGGGTAGATTAGAAAATTTATGGATAATGAAGAGAGAAATAAAGGATGATGATGATTGGCAAGAACCATCATCCGGTGTGAAGTTAGGTTGGGCTTTAGAATCATTGTTTGCTCCAATTAGTACTTATCGGAATAGAGAAATGTTGTACCGGTTGTTAGGACAAACGGAAAGGCTAGCAAGAGTGACTAAAGAAGGATTTAAGGAAATAAACTTACAATTACAGGCAACCACAAAAATGACCCTGCAAAATAGAATGGCATTAGATATGCTGTTGCTAAAAGAACATGGAGTATGTGGTTATTTACGAGATAAGATTGATCATTGTTGTGTACATATTCCGAATGTTACAGCCGCGGTAGAACGTGATTTGTCTCAGCTAACGCAAATTGAACATGCAACTGAGGAAGAAAGAGAAGAAAGTGCCCATAATTGGGTTGCTGCTTTAGCAAAGTCATTTGGATTGAACATCTCTGGTTGGGTAGCATCTTTAATTCAATGGTGTATAATAATTATAATTATTATGTTAGCTATTATGGGAGTGTTGCGTTTGATTCAAAATATTGTTAATAAGGAACGGCAACGCTTGGGGAAAATTTTAAAAGCTGTTACCAGGAAGAATCATGAACTTCCCCCGAGATATGAAGACATTGGAAATAATTCATTGCAGCTACAATCACCAGTTTGAGACGGTCCAAAGAATATGGAAATCTGCGGAACTGATGATGAAAATCCTTGCAGTCTGGAAGACTTGAAGTATTTTCAAAGGGGGGAATTGTTACATTATATTGATTAGAATAGGTTATACTTGGTAGACAAGATGAAGGTATAATTGCAGGTGTTGGGTACAGTACAATCTGATGAAGTGGGTACAGTACAATCTGATGAACTGGGTACAGCACAATCTGATGAACTAGGTAAATGATAAGCAAATCTTGGCAACAGTAACTGAAGAAACTATAAATGGGAAACAATCATGTAGCTTAGCAATTCTGTTGATTATGTTACGTAACCGAACACTATAAATATTAACCAAGTTAAACGGGGATTTGGGATTCTCAGCTTTGGACATGAGTCCCTGAGACCCCGGGCCCCGAATAAAGCACCGCATATAACTGCTTTCGTAGTTATGTGTTTCTTTACGGGCAACAGTTTTCTGGCGACCCAGATGGGACTTCGGGAGTAGTGTTGACGGTTCGCTTTCCGATTTTGCTCCGTGCCGGCACCGAGGAATTCTCGGGGAGCCATCGGCTGCGCCCGCTCTGCGCTGCTCCTGACGTCCCAAAGTGGTAAGCCCGAAGGTGCTTTATTGTAATATTTGGTCGGGTGCCTGCCTAATAAGACGTGACGGCGATTCACGCAAGGTTGGGCTAACGAGCTCGAGGTCTGGTCTGTGGAAGCCTAGGCGCTGGCCGTCAGACGGAGCGAAAGCCCCGCAGGTCCAGCACTCACGGACATACGTGGCTGTCTCGTGAGTTTGGTTTGGTCTTTTGTTTCCCATCAGAGGCTATCTTTCCGTTTTCTACCCCGTAGATTTAGTGTGTGTGTGTGGAGTGAATGTGTAAGACCATGGTAATACCGGATAATTCTCCGTTAGGATGTTTATTAAAGCATTGGAAAAGTGCGGGATATTTTCAGAGTATGAGTAAAAGTCGATTTATAGATTATTGTACGAATTGGTGGCCACAATATGAGTATGATGGACCCCGGTGGCCTGAACACGGAAGTTTAGATCCGGGTGTTATAGGTCCATTAATGAGATATTGTTAAGAACTTGAAAAATGGGATGAAGTACCATATGTTGATCTATTTTATGATATACGTAATCATCCAGATATGCAGAGAGAATGTGGAATGTTGTTGGTACATCCCGAAAAAAAGATAAAACAAAATGTGAAGGATGTGTAGGTAATAAGAAGTGTATGACTTGTTTGGCAATACAAAATTCAATAAGAGAGCCAGAGGAGGTATCACTTTTAGCATCACCGACGGCCCCTGTGATGTCCGATATAGATGCAGGGGACGATAGTGATACTGATAGTATTAAGGCGGTAAAACCGTCAGAATCAATTAATACTGGAGCGATCCAGATTAAGTTAACACCGAAGGGTTCGCCAGGGCATTCATCATGCCCAAGACAAGCGCAACGAACCCCAATTGCACAGAGAACAAGACAAGGGAGGAAGGAACAAGAGCAAAACAGTAAAGTATTATTAGCCCCTTTACGAGAGGCAATTTCGGGGACTGATAAAGTATATGGGAAAGTTCCTTTTTCCCCAGGAGATTTAGTAATTTGGAAGCAATCAGCTGGAAAGTGTACAATAATAGGGAAAAAAAAAAAAAAAAACACAAAGAGAAATCAGGCAGGATTATTAGCAATGTTACAACGAGTAAATCAAGGAATAAGAGGCAGAAGTAGAGGACGAGGTCGAGGAGGATACAGGGTAGGAGGCATGCGGGGAATACCTCAAAATCAGCTAGGGATAAATCAGTGTGCGTTTTGCAGACAACAGGGACATTGGAAAAATGAGTGCCCAGTGAAAATGAATTTGGCCCAGCAGACTTCAGTAGGAGGAACACCAATGGCAGAAACAATGATGTTAGGACATTTGGGGCAACATAGTAGCTGACTAAGTGATGGATTAAAAGTGACAACAGAAATTGATGGGGAAGAGAAACAATTATTGGTAGATACTGGGGCAACTTATTCTGTTTTAAATACTTGTTTAGGAAAGATAGGAGATACGATGATAACTGTGGTAGGAGCTACAGGAAAAACAGAGCAACGGCCCTTTCTGCGGCCATTGCATCTAAATTTTAGGGGTAAAGAATTAGATCATGAATTTCTCTATGTACCGGATTGTCCTACATCTTTGTTAGGACGAGATTTATTGTCAAGATTTAATGCTAAAATAATATTTGAAAATGGAAAAGCTAAGTTGCAGATACCTGAGGAAGAAATAGCTAGAATATTTATAGTAAAAGAAATAGCTAATACAACAATACCAATAGAGGTAGAAAACGCTGTAGTACCATGGGTATGGGAGACACAAGTACCGGGATTAGCGAAAGCAGCAAAACCTGTCATAGTAGAATTGAAAGAAGGTGTCCAACCGGTAAGAGTTAGACAATATCCTATACAGTTAGAAGCTAGGAAAGGGGTAGCACCATTAATTGCAAAATTTTTGATGCACAATGTGTTAGAAGAATGTGAATCTGAATATAATACACCAATATTTCCTATAAGAAAACCTAACGGAGATTATAGGTTAGTTCAAGATTTAAGAGCTGTAAACGAAATAGTTAAAGATATACATCCAGTAGTAGCAAATCCTTATACATTGTTAACATCTGTGGCAGAACAATTTAGATACTTTTCTGTAATTGATTTAAAAGATGCTTTCTTCTGCATCCCATTGGCATTACAAAGTAGGAAATTATTTGCGTTTGAATGGGAAAATCCGGATACAGGACGAAAACGACAGCTGACCTGGACCAGGTTACCACAAGGCTTCAAAAACAGTCCTACAATATTTGGGAATCAGCTGGCACGAGAACTGGAGGATTGGAAGGAGCAAGGATATTTTCAATTACCATCAAAAGCATACTTATTGTTGCAATATGTGGATGACATTTTCGTGGCGACAGAAAGGTATGAAAACTGCATTACTGTTACAGTTGCGTGATTAAATTTACTGGGACAGAGCGGTTATCGAGTTTCTAAGGAAAAAGCCCAAATTGCCCGGGAAAAAGTGATATATCTGGGATGTGAAATTTCCCAAGGACAAAGACGGTTGGGGGTGAATAGAATACAAGCGATTTGTGCCATCCCTGAACCTAGAAATTTGCACGAGTTACGAACTTTTCTAGGAATGACAGGGTGGTGCAGACTCTGGATTTTGAATTATGGACTGTTAGCCAAACCACTGTATGCAGCTTTAAAAGAGCCACAATTAGTTTGGAGTTTAGAGTGTAAAAGGGCTTTTCAAGACTTAAAACAGGCTCTGCAAGAAGCCCCAGCATTAGGATTGCCTGATTTGACAAAAACATTTCAACTCTTTGTACATGAGCGGCAACGACTAGCGCTTGGAGTTTTAACTCAACGAATTGGATCATGGAAGAGACCGGTGGGCTATTTTTCCAAGCAGTTGGATACGGTAAGTGCCGGATGGCCTTCTTGCCTCCGAGCAGTGGCTGCTACTGTAATGTTAGTCCAAGAAGCTAGAAAATTGACATTGGGAACAAAAATGGAAGTATTTGTGCCCCACATGGTGATTGCAGTTTTGGAACAAAAGGGGGGTCATTGGTTGTCATCCAGTAGAATGTTGAAATATCAGGCAATATTGAGAGAACAGGATGATATATTTTTAAAGATAACAACATGTTTGAATCCCGCTGAATTTTTAGGTAGCAAAATAGAGGAAGGCGAGCTGGAACATGATTGTATTGAGGTGATCGAACAAACTTACGCCAGTAGGGTAGATCTGAAAGATATTCCCCTTGTAAATCCTGACTGGACATTATTTACAGACGGTAGCAGCTTTGTTGAGAATGGAACACGATATTCTGGATATGCTGTGGTTACTAAGCTTGAAGTAATTGAAGCAAAGGCATTAATGCCAGGAACGTCAGCGCAAAAGGCAGAACTGGTCGCTCTAATTCGGGCTTTAATACCGAGTACGGATAAGAGGGTGAATATTTGGGCAGATTCTAAATACGCTTTTGGAATAATACATATACATGGAGCTTTATGGAAGGAAAGAGGATTGTTGACGGCTCAAGGTAGTATTATTAAATATCGAACCGAGATCTTACAGTTATTAGAGGCTGTGGTACTACCTCAGCAAGTGGCTGTAATGCATTGTCGAGGACATCAGAGGGATGACAGCGATGTGGCACAAGGAAACATGAAGGCAGACCAGGCAGCCAAAATTGCTGCACGGCAAGTATGGACTGAATTAGCTCTAATACCTACTAAGGTAAGCCCGATTACTGCTCATCTCTCTGTAAATCCCTTTTATACCCAAGAAGATGAAAAATTAGCCGATTTGGTAAAGGCACAGAAGAATTCACATGGATGGTATGTAACAGGTAATGGACAAGTAGTAGTGCCTGCTACAATTATGAAACGAATAATACAAACTGAACATAATAAATGCCATTGGGGAGCAGAAGCATTGGTGCAGTTTTTAAAGCGGAGCATTATATCTGCACAAATGTTAACAATAGCAAAAGGGGTGAATGCGAAGTGTCCAGTATGTTTAAAGAATAATCCGGTAATACGAAAACAAATTCAAATGGGAACTTTGAAAGTGGGAATAGAACCAGGTGACTATTGGCAAGTGGATTTTGCAGAATTACCTAAATCAAAAGGGTTTAAGTATTTATTGGTATACGTATGTACCTTTTCAGGGTGGCTAGAAGCATTTCCCTGTAGAACGAATCAAGCTAGAGAAGTAGTAAAAACTTTGTTAAAAGAGATCATACCTAGATTTGGGGTACCTTTAGGAATTTCTTCAGATCGAGGCCCACACTTTATAGCTAAAATAGTACAGGAAATTAGTGAAATGCTTGGAATTAGCTGGGATTTACATACACCGTGGAGGCCACAATCTAGTGGAAAGGTAGAAAGGATGAATCAAACATTAAAAGGACAAATTAAAAAGATATGCCAGGAAGCTCAAATCCAATGGCCACAGGCATTGCCCCTTGCTTTATTGAGAATTCGTATAAAACCTAGAGAAGGGTTGTCTGTAAGTCCCTATGAAATTCTGTACGGTAAGCCATATACTGCACCAACGAAGGGAATGGGAAGTGCAGATTTACACCTCCAAGGAGATCAAGATGTTTATAGTTATATAATTTCTTTAAGCAGATTACTCACAGCCTTACGTGCCGCGATCATCTGGAATCGCCCTTTGCCGTTGGAGAATCAACCAGGAGACCAAGCGTATGTTCGAAATTGGCAAACGGAGCCTTTAAAGGAACAGTGGCATGGACTTTATTTGGTGCTATTGATAACATTTACCGCTGTGAAAGTAGCAGGAATTGATAATTGGATTCATTATACCAGAGTGAAGAAGGTACCATCACAATGGGGGGTAAAAATGATCACTCCTACAAAACTGAGATTTACATCTTGGTAATACTATGCTGGGTAGGATTAAGTAATGGTTTCGCTCAAATAATACATACATATGCTACTGTACATATAGAAGAACGAATGGATGTAAATTTGACTTGTGATTTTGTTGGAGATATGAGAAGTTCAATCCAAGACATTAGTTGCTATTGGCAGAAGAATGAGTCCAAATTGTCAACTGGGTTTACAATCCGATGGGATAGTGATACACGAAGGGGTACTATGATTTTATCATTGCGAAATGTAAGTAAGACAGATGTAGGAAACTACACCTGTATTGTTTGGATTAAAGAGAGTTTTGATTATGGAAAAAGGGCATTAGAGGTTACTGCAAAATCAGAACCTATGCAGAAAAGAAACAGAGCCAGGAGAGAGTTAAAAGATTTGGAAAAAGACGAAATGCAACCAATACAAATAATCCAGGCGCCACAACAGGAAACACAAGAAAATCTAATGCAAAAGAAAGTTAGCTGAAAAACACCCAGTCTAGAACTGTACAAAAGTATACACTTGTGACACCCCGAAAGTGAAGTTACCTTTCCACCTGTGGTCCTTGCATTAAGGACAGGTTGTGCCTGTAGAGGAATTAAATACTCCATGAGTGAACCTGTAATACAATTCGGAGTGGGAATAGATTGTAGAACTACGATCAGGAGCACAGGAAATTTAGTTTGGGTTACAAGTGATGGACAATGGACGACTCACCTCCCCTTGGATGGGTTGGTGACTGAAATAACTTTAGGGTTACCAACTCTCTGCCCAATTTGGAAGAAAGCGCCATTTAAGGGTAGATTAGAAAATTTATGGATAATGAAGAGAGAAATAAAGGATGATGATGATTGGCAAGAACCATCATCCGGTGTGAAGTTAGGTTGGGCTTTAGAATCATTGTTTGCTCCAATTAGTGCTTATCGGAATAGAGAAATGTTGTACCGGTTGTTAGGACAAACGGAAAGGCTAGCAAGAGTGACTAAAGAAGGATTTAAGGAAATAAACTTACAATTACAGGCAACCACAAAAATGACCCTGCAAAATAGAATGGCATTAGATATGCTGTTGCTAAAAGAACATGGAGTATGTGGTTATTTACGAGATAAGATTGATCATTGTTGTGTACATATTCCGAATGTTACAGCCGCGGTAGAACGTGATTTGTCTCAGCTAACGCAAATTGAACGTGCAACTGAGGAAGAAAGAGAAGAAAGTACCCATAATTGGGTTGCTGCTTTAGCAAAGTCATTTGGATTGAACATCTCTGGTTGGGTAGCATCTTTAATTCAATGGTGTATAATAATTATAATTATTATGTTAGCTATTATGGGAGTGTTGCGTTTGATTCAAAATATTGTTAATAAGGAACGGCAACGCTTGGGGAAAATTTTAAAAGCTGTTACCAGGAAGAATCATGAACTTCCCCCGAGATATGAAGACATTGGAAATAATTCATTGCAGCTACAATCACCAGTTTGAGACGGTCCAAAGAATATGGAAATCTGCGGAACTGATGATGAAAATCCTTGCAGTCTGGAAGACTTGAAGTATTTTCAAAGGGGGGAATTGTTACATTATATTGATTAGAATAGGTTATACTTGGTAGACAAGATGAAGGTATAATTGCAGGTGTTGGGTACAGTACAATCTGATGAAGTGGGTACAGTACAATCTGATGAACTGGGTACAGCACAATCTGATGAACTAGGTAAATGATAAGCAAATCTTGGCAACAGTAACTGAAGAAACTATAAATGGGAAACAATCATGTAGCTTAGCAATTCTGTTGATTATGTTACGTAACCGAACACTATAAATATTAACCAAGTTAAACGGGGATTTGGGATTCTCAGCTTTGGACATGAGTCCCTGAGACCCCGGGCCCTGAATAAAGCACCGCATATAACTGCTTTCGTAGTTATGTGTTTCTTTACGGGCAACACACGGGAAAGAGAAAAAGAACGCGTGTAAATCGAAGTGTTTTGTTGGAAGCGAAATGCAATTTTCTGTCTTTGTTACAGAGGCGGAACCGACAATAGCAAATGCTGACAAAGAGCAAAGCCGGACGAGCGAGCGGTTTTTTGCGCTTACTCCCGAAGGGGCGGGCTGAAAGGAGGAAGCAAAAATGCAGCAGCGGACCCTCGATCTCCCCAGAAGCTGCGACAGTAGGAGGCGTTCTGGCCCGGGTAACCAAGGTAACTCTTGATGCGGAACGTTCGTTCTTTCGGCCTCCCTCCCGGAGGCAGCGCTGAGGACTAAGCGACCCGTTGCTGCCCTGCGCCTCTTGTTAACCGTAGCTGCCTTAGTTTTGCTTCGGTCGTTTGTATTTTGTTTTGTTATCGTACACGCGTACGTAGAAAAGGAAAGATAGGATATTTAATTTTTAGATTCGTTGCCACGGCTGAAGCTGAAGAGACAGAGAAACGTAAGCGAGCCGAAGTAATAAAATTAAAGGGAACCGAGCGAGAGCCGTCTCCGTCGCCCCGAAAGGGAAAGCCCGTTCCTCCCGGTGAGGAAGGTTCGCCGGTAATAGCGATCGGAATAACAGATGAGCGACATCTAACGGAAGGTGCGTACGCGTTACGGAAAGGACGCTGCGTCCATCCGTTTCCGTGCGCGTGACTCTCTGCATCTGTGAAGCGTCGTGCTTTAAGAGCTCCAAGACGGCAAATTCCCGTCTTCGGGGAACGGCGGTCAGGTGGCCAGAGAGAGAGGGAGAGGCAAGCGTGCGAATTGTAAAACGAAGAGGAAGGCTCATTTAGCGCGACCCCAGGTTAATTGCCTGGCAATGGTCTTTGGGGCAGCAGGAAGACGGCAGCTCGAAGAAAAGGTAAAGCCTTGCGGAATTAGGACTCCTTCCTTCTCGTGTAGTAGATCCGCTTTTGTGCTTAGAAACAACTTTGGATTGTTAATTTCTGCTGAGCTTTGAATACGTCACGTCACGGACTCTTAGGCGACACGGGGGAGTTCAGCTGCGCAGCCTGCCAGAGGAACGTCGCCCACGAGGCCTCGCTAGCCTTGAGGAGCTGTAGGCGCCGATGCACGTGGCTCGTTCTGTCGGGCGCGCAGAGGTTTGCTTTGGCTGCCGAAATTTCAGCTTGGCTTTGCGCCCTGTAGCGGTGGTATTTTTGTATTTCTAAATTGTGTTAATGCTAGGCGTTCGGCACATCGGGGAACGACTGTGTGCTGCCGTGAAGAACTGCAGGCTCCCGCCCTCAGCCCTTTCTCGGCAAGTTATCGGGTGTCGAGAGCGGCCGGGAGACTCCGAATGCCGGCGGAAAGGTTCTCTGCCCGCTCCTGACGAGGAGCCTTCGGCCGCGGGAAGGTCGGCGGCGTCCTTCCCGGACTCGTGAGTAATAAGCCGCGGTTCGCGGGCCGGCAGGGCAGGGGAGGGGAGGGGAGGGGGGGGGGAATAGCGCCTGGTAGCCCGGCGGCTCCGGCGTCGCCGTTGCTAGCGGGGCCCCGAGGTCCATGCGAAGCCTCAGCTGCCTGTCGGGAGCTTTGTTTTGGTGTGTTTACCTGGCAAAAGCAGCGAGGGAGGCCTCAAAGAAGAATTTTCGTGCCTAGGTGGGTAAGCTGCGACCCCAGCTGTCTTTGCCTTGCTTTGCCGCTTAGTGTCGTAACGGCGACTTGGGAGCCCGCGATAAAAACCGTTCCGGGGCCGAAGGGAGGCCCTGCGTTTGCCCCGCTTGGGAAACCGTCGTTAAAGCTTGGGGGGGGGGGCCGAGCTCCGAAAGGAGACTCTGCCGGTGACCTCGGTGGTCCGATTCGTTTGCAGGCTGACGTTCCGAGGGCCGGCGAGCGGAAGAGGAGCAGCTCAGCCCGTTCGGTTGATTTCGGCGATCCTGTTTTAAGGAAGCGCGTAAGTGCAGACGGGGTCTGGGAGGCTTTTCGCCCGAGACGGGAAAGAGCGAGGAAGACTGGAGAGCGTGGAAAAACTAGGTGCCGCGGGTACTGAAGCTGTTAAGGGCTGAGAGAATTTGGGCTTAAGCATCTGAAAGGGGCTGCTAACGCGCAAGGAGCGGTAAAATACCATCGCTGGACAGCAGGCTCCTTTCCGGCCCTCCGTCCCCCTCTGCAGCCTTCTCGTTCTGTTTGTTTCTGTTCCTCTTTTCTGGCTGGGCTGTGCAGCGATCCCGGAAGGACGTGTCTTTTGAGGTGTGCCTTTGCGAAGGTGGTTCGGCTGCCTGGAGGGATGGATCAAAGCCTTTGAGGCTCCCTCCGATCTGTTTCATTTCCTTTTGAATTTCTTCCTTTCTTTGCTTTCTCCTAGGGCGTCTGTCAGCTAACGAGTAAAGAAGATGGAACGGCCTGTCCGCAGAGGAGAACTGACGCACGGTAAACGTGAATACGCTAGACCTCCGCTACGTCACGGGCGTTTGTTTACGTCCGTGCGTTCCAATCTCTAGTTGCGCATTCGGGACGCGGCATCTGCCCGCTATCCGACTCCTCCGTGTAGCGTAGAAGGCGCTGTACAGCTGCCGGTCTCTACGGGAGGTTGTTAGTGAGAAGGAGAACGGTGTATTCCAGCTCGCGACCGCCAAACGGGCTCCTTTAGGTCCGCTTTCAGACTTGGGGCCTACTTCATCGGTCCGCTTGGACGTGGTTTCTTGGGGGGAACGCTAGTGCTTTCCCTGTGCTTTTCCTGCGTCGAAACCGGTAGTTTATAGGCCAGAGCGGTTATGCCGTACCTTCCTTTGAGAGGCGTTTCGTCCGCGTCTCGGGCTTCGGGGAAAATCAATTGGACGGAATTGCCGAAGGCGCGCCTTGAAATAGGCGGTAAATCTAGAAGCGTGTCTGAATCGCGAGGGGCTCGTAACTTGGTCTTTGTCCTCAACGTCTGCTTTTCTTTCGCTCTTATTGCAGGCTTCCCTCCAACGATCGGCGTCGCTGCGGCGTCTCGTGTTTCACGGGCAGCGGTCTCTGCTCAGTAAGGACGTGAGAACTCCTGCGCTCCCGGAGAGCCCGGGATCCCTGCTCCGGGCTGGTCATTTTAGGCCTTTGTGCGGAGCGTTCTTTCTAGCTACGCGCCCCGCGTGAGCCTCTCCTTCGGCCGTTTTCCCAAGGCGGCGGAAACGCTTCTGGGAAACGCCGTCGTTTCCGAAACGTTTCGCCGTGTCCTTGCCGGTAGGGGATACCGTGAGAGCGGGCAGAGGCGGCCGACGTCTGTGCGAGGAAAGAAGCGTGGCGCAAAGAAGGGACCTCTTTGGCCCGCCTGGTCCGCTTTAGAGAGTTTTCTTTTGGACCCGAAGGTCGGGTCTGCGAGTGCCGCGCTCAGCGCACGCGTTTGTTTCCCCCCCCCCCCCGTTCTTTTAGCAAGACCGTGCGTGTCCTCGAGCTGTTTGTCCCGAGGGGGGAGTCGCTGCGGGAATTGCTGGGGAGGCCCTGACGGCGGGACGTGAAAAAGACGCCTTTGACCGCGTGCGTGCGGCCGAAGGAACGTCAGCCCAAGAATCCGAAGAAGACATGCCGCGTGCCAGCATCTCGTACCGTTTAATAATAAAAACCGAGCAGTCTGTCAAGCAAATAGCGCGGCTTGCTTTGGGCTGTTTATTTTGTTTAACGATCAGTAAAGGCGAGAGGTCGAAAGTTCTAAAGAAGAACGGCTGCTTCTTGGAACGCTTGCAAATTGTCCCGTTAAGTAGGTGGGTGGTTTTTTTGTTTTCGTTTTGTTTTTTTAAGTGCAGCCTCTGACTCTTTTTTGTCTGTGGAGTATTTTGCAACGATGTTCAAAGGAAAGCGCTGTTACTGAAGCCTCTAGGAGCAGCGGCTCGAGCACGACACGCGGCGACGCTGCGCCTCGCAGCAGGCGCTGTAAATAAGGGCAGATGAGCCGAGGCGAGGGTGGTGAAATGTCTGCAAAGGGCGGGCGGGGGGGCTCTGCAGCGGTGTGCGCGTGCCGGGGGCGGCCGCGCGCCCTGCTGCCCTCGGGGCGTCCAAAAAGCGGTACGGCACAATAAAGGGGGGCGCGCATGCGCACTGGGTTCCGCCGTGCTCACTGCTGCCACCCTGTGTCCAAAAATCGGTACTGCACCCTGTGGGGGGGGCGCGCACGCGCACAGCGTTCCGCCGCGCTCACTGCTGCCACCCTGTGTCCAAAAATCGGTACTGCACCCTGTGGGGGGGGCGCGCGTGCGCACAGCGTTCCGCCGCGCTCACTGCTGCCACCCTGTGTCCAAAAATCGGTACTGCACCCTGTGGGGGGGGCGCGCACGCGCACTGGGTTCCGCCGCGCTCACTGCTGCCACCCTGTGTCCAAAAAGCGGTACTGCACCCTGTGGGGGGGGCGCGCATGCGCAGACAGCCGGCGCGTACATGCTCAGTGCCGGTCGCCATGTTTGCTGCTGCTCTCCGCCGTTTCGGTAACGGGTAAGCGAATGGAGCGTGCTCGTCGCCCCTTCCCGGTGCTCTTGGAGCGGCCACGGGCTCGGGCAGCCTCGGGGCGCTCGCTGGGAGTCCCGGGCTGCCGCGGCGGGCTGCGGTTCGCACGCGTGAGCCGCCCGGCTGCAGCGCCGCGGCGCGAGCATGCCATTGCGGGTCTCGCCTCCCTTCGTGCTCCCCCCCGCCCCTCGGGCTCCCCGGCTCCCCCCCGCCCCTCGGGATTCCCCGCTCCACCCGCCCCTCGCGCTCCCCCCCGCTTCTCGGGCTCCCCTCGCGCTCCCCCCCACCCCCGCGCTCCCCCCCGCTTCTCGGGCTCCCCTCGCGCTCCCCCCCGCTTCTCGGGCTCCCCCCTGCTTCTCAGGCTCCTCTCACGCTCCCCCCCGCTCCTCGGGCTCCCCTTGCTCCCCTCGCGCTCTGCCCCGCCCCTCGCACTCCCCCTGCTCCCCTCGCGCTCCCCCCCGCTTCTTGGGCTCCCCCCTGCTTCTCAGGCTCCTCTCGGGCTCCCCTTGCTCCCCTCGCGCCCCGCCCCTCGCGCTCCCCCTGGTCCCCTCGCGCTCCCCCCCGCCCCCGCGCTCCCCCCCCGCTTCTCGGGCTCCCCTCGTGCTCCCCCCCGCTCCTCGGGCCCCCCTGCTCCCCTCACGCTCCCCCCCCGCCTCTCGTGCTCCCCTCGCACTCCGCCCCGCCTCTCGCGCTCCCCTCGCTCCCCCCCGCCCCTCGGGCTCCCTCTGCTCCCCTCCCGCTCCCCTCGCTCCCCCCCGCCCCTCCCGCTCCCCTCGCTCCCCCCCCCCCGCGCTGTCCGAGCCGGCACGTGCGTGGTGCTCAAGCGTCACTGCCGCCGCAGTCCGTTGGCGAGCGGCGCATGCGCGGCGGCGGGGAAGCAAGATGGCGGCGAGCAGGGAGGGCGTTTTCGCTCGGCGGCGGCGGCGGGTGAGTGCGGAGGTGGCGTGGAGTGAAGGATGTGGGGCCCCCGGGTGAGGCGAACGCATAGGTTCGGGGGGCGTCGGGCTGCATCCTGCCCGCTGCGGCCGTCGCTGCGTGGAGGCGGCGGTGCGGGGCGAGTGGGGGGGCGGGCTGGGACCCGGCGCCGCGCCGGGAGCGCGGGTGTGACTTTGCGTTTTGCGTGCGCGGCGTTTAGGGCGCCAGTTCGTTGGCAGCGCGGGCCGGGGCACGCGCTCGCCCCTGCGGAGGCGGCGCGGCGGAGCGGAGCGGGGGGGCAGGCGGGCCCCGGAGCAGGGTTGCGGCGCGGCGTCGGCCCTGTAGTGTTTCCAAACGGCTTACCCCGTAACGTACGATGCAAAGCGGTGTATTAAGACCTTTCCTTTGAGGGAAAGAAGGAAAAAGAAAGAAAGGGGGGAAAGAAAAAAAAAAAAAACACGGGAAAGAGAAAAAGAACGCGTGTAAATCGAAGTGTTTTGTTGGAAGCGAAATGCAATTTTCTGTCTTTGTTACAGAGGCGGAACCGACAATAGCAAATGCTGACAAAGAGCAAAGCCGGACGAGCGAGCGGTTTTTTGCGCTTACTCCCGAAGGGGCGGGCTGAAAGGAGGAAGCAAAAATGCAGCAGCGGACCCTCGATCTCCCCAGAAGCTGCGACAGTAGGAGGCGTTCTGGCCCGGGTAACCAAGGTAACTCTTGATGCGGAACGTTCGTTCTTTCGGCCTCCCTCCCGGAGGCAGCGCTGAGGACTAAGCGACCCGTTGCTGCCCTGCGCCTCTTGTTAACCGTAGCTGCCTTAGTTTTGCTTCGGTCGTTTGTATTTTGTTTTGTTATCGTACACGCGTACGTAGAAAAGGAAAGATAGGATATTTAATTTTTAGATTCGTTGCCACGGCTGAAGCTGAAGAGACAGAAAAACGTAAGCGAGCCGAAGTAATAAAATTAAAGGGAACCGAGCGAGAGCCGTCTCCGTCGCCCCGAAAGGGAAAGCCCGTTCCTCCCGGTGAGGAAGGTTCGCCGGTAATAGCGATCGGAATAACAGATGAGCGACATCTAACGGAAGGTGCGTACGCGTTACGGAAAGGACGCTGCGTCCATCCGTTTCCGTGCGCGTGACTCTCTGCATCTGTGAAGCGTCGTGCTTTAAGAGCTCCAAGACGGCAAATTCCCGTCTTCGGGGAACGGCGGTCAGGTGGCCAGAGAGAGAGGGAGAGGCAAGTGTGCGAATTGTAAAACGAAGAGGAAGGCTCATTTAGCGCGACCCCAGGTTAATTGCCTGGCAATGGTATTTGGGGCAGCAGGAAGACGGCAGCTCGAAGAAAAGGTAAAGCCTTGCGGAATTAGGACTCCTTCCTTCTCGTGTAGTAGATCCGCTTTTGTGCTTAGAAACAACTTTGGATTGTTAATTTCTGCTGAGCTTTGAATACGTCACGTCACGGACTCTTAGGCGACACGGGGGAGTTCAGCTGCGCAGCCTGCCAGAGGAACGTCGCCCACGAGGCCTCGCTAGCCTTGAGGAGCTGTAGGCGCCGATGCACGTGGCTCGTTCTGTCGGGCGCGCAGAGGTTTGCTTTGGCTGCCGAAATTTCAGCTTGGCTTTGCGCCCTGTAGCGGTGGTATTTTTGTATTTCTAAATTGTGTTAATGCTAGGCGTTCGGCACATCGGGGAACGACTGTGTGCTGCCGTGAAGAACTGCAGGCTCCCGCCCTCAGCCCTTTCTCGGCAAGTTATCGGGTGTCGAGAGCGGCCGGGAGACTCCGAATGCCGGCGGAAAGGTTCTCTGCCCGCTCCTGACGAGGAGCCTTCGGCCGCGGGAAGGTCGGCGGCGTCCTTCCCGGACTCGTGAGTAATAAGCCGCGGTTCGCGGGCCGGCAGGGGAGGGGAGGGGAGGGGAGGGGAGGGGGGGGGGGAATAGCGCCTGGTAGCCCGGCGGCTCCGGCGTCGCCGTTGCTAGCGGGGCCCCGAGGTCCATGTGAAGCCTCAGCTGCCTGTCGGGAGCTTTGTTTTGGTGTGTTTACCTGGCAAAAGCAGCGAGGGAGGCCTCAAAGAAGAATTTTCGTGCCTAGGTGGGTAAGCTGCGACCCCAGCTGTCTTTGCCTTGCTTTGCCGCTTAGTGTCGTAACGGCGACTTGGGAGCCCGCGATAAAAACCGTTCCGGGGCCGAAGGGAGGCCCTGCGTTTGCCCCGCTTGGGAAACCGTCGTTAAAGCTTGGGGGGGGGGGCCGAGCTCCGAAAGGAGACTCTGCCGGTGACCTCGGTGGTCCGATTCGTTTGCAGGCTGACGTTCCGAGGGCCGGCGAGCGGAAGAGGAGCAGCTCAGCCCGTTCGGTTGATTTCGGCGATCCTGTTTTAAGGAAGCGCGTAAGTGCAGACGGGGTCTGGGAGGCTTTTCGCCCGAGACGGGAAAGAGCGAGGAAGACTGGAGAGCGTGGAAAAACTAGGTGCCGCGGGTACTGAAGCTGTTAAGGGCTGAGAGAATTTGGGCTTAAGCATCTGAAAGGGGCTGCTAACGCGCAAGGAGCGGTAAAATACCATCGCTGGACAGCAGGCTCCTTTCCGGCCCTCCGTCCCCCTCTGCAGCCTTCTCGTTCTGTTTGTTTCTGTTCCTCTTTTCTGGCTGGGCTGTGCAGCGATCCCGGAAGGACGTGTCTTTTGAGGTGTGCCTTTGCGAAGGTGGTTCGGCTGCCTGGGGGGATGGATCAAAGCCTTTGAGGCTCCCTCCGATCTGTTTCATTTCCTTTTGAATTTCTTCCTTTCTTTGCTTTCTCCTAGGGCGTCTGTCAGCTAACGAGTAAAGAAGATGGAACGGCCTGTCCGCAGAGGAGAACTGACGCACGGTAAACGTGAATACGCTAGACCTCCGCTACGTCACGGGCGTTTGTTTACGTCCGTGCGTTCCAATCTCTAGTTGCGCATTCGGGACGCGGCATCTGCCCGCTATCCGACTCCTCCGTGTAGCGTAGAAGGCGCTGTACAGCTGCCGGTCTCTACGGGAGGTTGTTAGTGAGAAGGAGAACGGTGTATTCCAGCTCGCGACCGCCAAACGGGCTCCTTTAGGTCCGCTTTCAGACTTGGGGCCTACTTCATCGGTCCGCTTGGACGTGGTTTCTTGGGGGGAACGCTAGTGCTTTCCCTGTGCTTTTCCTGCGTCGAAACCGGTAGTTTATAGGCCAGAGCGGTTATGCCGTACCTTCCTTTGAGAGGCGTTTCGTCCGCGTCTCGGGCTTCGGGGAAAATCAATTGGACGGAATTGCCGAAGGCGCGCCTTGAAATAGGCGGTAAATCTAGAAGCGTGTCTGAATCGCGAGGGGCTCGTAACTTGGTCTTTGTCCTCAACGTCTGCTTTTCTTTCGCTCTTATTGCAGGCTTCCCTCCAACGATCGGCGTCGCTGCGGCGTCTCGTGTTTCACGGGCAGCGGTCTCTGCTCAGTAAGGACGTGAGAACTCCTGCGCTCCCGGAGAGCCCGGGATCCCTGCTCCGGGCTGGTCATTTTAGGCCTTTGTGCGGAGCGTTCTTTCTAGCTACGCGCCCCGCGTGAGCCTCTCCTTCGGCCGTTTTCCCAAGGCGGCGGAAACGCTTCTGGGAAACGCCGTCGTTTCCGAAACGTTTCGCCGTGTCCTTGCCGGTAGGGGATACCGTGAGAGCGGGCAGAGGCGGCCGACGTCTGTGCGAGGAAAGAAGCGTGGCGCAAAGAAGGGACCTCTTTGGCCCGCCTGGTCCGCTTTAGAGAGTTTTCTTTTGGACCCGAAGATCGGGTCTGCGAGTGCCGCGCTCAGCGCACGCGTTTGTTTCCCCCCCCCCCCCCCGTTCTTTTAGCAAGACCGTGCGTGTCCTCGAGCTGTTTGTCCCGAGGGGGGAGTCGCTGCGGGAATTGCTGGGGAGGCCCTGACGGCGGGACGTGAAAAAGACGCCTTTGACCGCGTGCGTGCGGCCGAAGGAACGTCGGCCCAAGAATCCGAAGAAGACATGCCGCGTGCCAGCATCTCGTACCGTTTAATAATAAAAACCGAGCAGTCTGTCAAGCAAATAGCGCGGCTTGCTTTGGGCTGTTTATTTTGTTTAACGATCAGTAAAGGCGAGAGGTCGAAAGTTCTAAAGAAGAACGGCTGCTTCTTGGAACGCTTGCAAATTGTCCCGTTAAGTAGGTGGGTGGTTTTTTTGTTTTCGTTTTGTTTTTTTAAGTGCAGCCTCTGACTCTTTTTTGTCTGTGGAGTATTTTGCAACGATGTTCAAAGGAAAGCGCTGTTACTGAAGCCTCTAGGAGCAGCGGCTCGAGCACGACACGCGGCGACGCTGCGCCTCGCAGCAGGCGCTGTAAATAAGGGCAGATGAGCCGAGGCGAGGGTGGTGAAATGTCTGCAAAGGGCGGGCGGGGGGGCTCTGCAGCGGTGTGCGCGTGCCGGGGGCGGCCGCGCGCCCTGCTGCCCTCGGGGCGTCAAAAAAGCAGTACGGCACGGAAAGGGGGGCGCGCAGGCGCACGGCGGCCGGCCGCGCGCCCTGCTGCCCTCGGGGCGTCAAAAAAGCGGTACGGCACGATAAAGGGGGGCGCGCATGCGCACTGGGTTCCGCCGTGCTCACTGCTGCCACCCTGTGTCCAAAAATCGGTACTGCACCCTGTGGGGGGGGCGCGCGTGCGCACAGCGTTCCGCCGCGCTCACTGCTGCCACCCTGTGTCCAAAAATCGGTACTGCACCCTGAGGGGGGGCTCGCGTGCGCACTGGGTTCCGCCGTGCTCACTGCTGCCACCCTGTGTCCAAAAATCGGTACTGCACCCTGTGGGGGGGGCGCGCGTGCGCACTGGGTTCCGCCGCGCTCACTGCTGCCACCCTGTGTCCAAAAAGCGGTACTGCACCCTGTGGGGGGGGCGCGCACGCGCACAGCGTTCCGCCGCGCTCACTGCTGCCACCCTGTGTCCAAAAATCGGTACTGCACCCTGTGGGGGGGGCGCGCACGCGCACAGCGTTCCGCCGCGCTCACTGCTGCCACCCTGTGTCCAAAAATCGGTACTGCACCCTGTGGGGGGGGCGCGCACGCGCACAGCGTTCCGCCGCGCTCACTGCTGCCACCCTGTGTCCAAAAAGCGGTACTGCACCCTGTGGGGGGGGCGCGCATGCGCAGACAGCCGGCGCGTACATGCTCAGTGCCGGTCGCCATGTTTGCTGCTGCTCTCCGCCGTTTCGGTAACGGGTAAGCGAATGGAGCGTGCTCGTCGCCCCTTCCCGGTGCTCTTGGAGCGGCCACGGGCTCGGGCAGCCTCGGGGCGCTCGCTGGGAGTCCCGGGCTGCCGCGGCGGGCTGCGGTTCGCACGCGTGAGCCGCCCGGCTGCAGCGCCGCGGCGCGAGCATGCCATTGCGGGTCTCGCCTCCCTTCGTGCTCCCCCCCGCCCCTCGGGCTCCCCGGCTCCCCCCCGCCCCTCGGGATTCCCCGCTCCACCCGCCCCTCGCGCTCCCCCCCGCTTCTCGGGCTCCCCTCGCGCTCCCCCCCACCCCCGCGCTCCCCCCCGCTTCTCGGGCTCCCCTCGCGCTCCCCCCCGCTCCTCGGGCCCCCCTGCTCCCCTCACGCTCCCCCCCCGCCTCTCGCGCTCCCCTCGCACTCCGCCCCGCCTCTCGGGCTCCCCTCGCTCCCCCCCGCCCCTCGGGCTCCCTCTGCTCCCCTCCCGCTCCCCTCGCTCCCCCCCGCCCCTCCCGCTCCCCTCGCTCCCCCCCCCCCGCGCTGTCCGAGCCGGCACGTGCGCGGTGCTCAAGCGTCACTGCCGCCGCAGTCCGTTGGCGAGCGGCGCATGCGCGGCGGCGGGGAAGCAAGATGGCGGCGAGCAGGGAGGGCGTTTTCGCTCGGCGGCGGCGGCGGGTGAGTGCGGAGGTGGCGTGGAGTGAAGGATGTGGGGCCCCCGGGTGAGGCGAACGCATAGGTTCGGGGGGCGTCGGGCTGCATCCTGCCCGCTGCGGCCGTCGCTGCGTGGAGGCGGCGGTGCGGGGCGAGTGGGGGGGCGGGCTGGGACCCGGCGCCGCGCCGGGAGCGCGGGTGTGACTTTGCGTTTTGCGTGCGCGGCGTTTAGGGCGCCAGTTCGTTGGCAGCGCGGGCCGGGGCACGCGCTCGCCCCTGCGGAGGCGGCGCGGCGGAGCGGAGCGGGGGGGCAGGCGGGCCCCGGAGCAGGGTTGCGGCGCGGCGTCGGCCCTGTAGTGTTTCCAAACGGCTTACCCCGTAACGTACGATGCAAAGCGGTGTATTAAGACCTTTCCTTTGAGGGAAAGAAGGAAAAAGAAAGAAAGGGGGGAAAGAAAAAAAAAAAAAAACCACGGGAAAGAGAAAAAGAACGCGTGTAAATCGAAGTGTTTTGTTGGAAGCGAAATGCAATTTTCTGTCTTTGTTACAGAGGCGGAACCGACAATAGCAAATGCTGACAAAGAGCAAAGCCGGACGAGCGAGCGGTTTTTTGCGCTTACTCCCGAAGGGGCGGGCTGAAAGGAGGAAGCAAAAATGCAGCAGCGGACCCTCGATCTCCCCAGAAGCTGCGACAGTAGGAGGCGTTCTGGCCCGGGTAACCAAGGTAACTCTTGATGCGGAACGTTCGTTCTTTCGGCCTCCCTCCCGGAGGCAGCGCTGAGGACTAAGCGACCCGTTGCTGCCCTGCGCCTCTTGTTAACCGTAGCTGCCTTAGTTTTGCTTCGGTCGTTTGTATTTTGTTTTGTTATCGTACACGCGTACGTAGAAAAGGAAAGATAGGATATTTAATTTTTAGATTCGTTGCCACGGCTGAAGCTGAAGAGACAGAGAAACGTAAGCGAGCCGAAGTAATAAAATTAAAGGGAACCGAGCGAGAGCCGTCTCCGTCGCCCCGAAAGGGAAAGCCCGTTCCTCCCGGTGAGGAAGGTTCGCCGGTAATAGCGATCGGAATAACAGATGAGCGACATCTAACGGAAGGTGCGTACGCGTTACGGAAAGGACGCTGCGTCCATCCGTTTCCGTGCGCGTGACTCTCTGCATCTGTGAAGCGTCGTGCTTTAAGAGCTCCAAGACGGCAAATTCCCGTCTTCGGGGAACGGCGGTCAGGTGGCCAGAGAGAGAGGGAGAGGCAAGCGTGCGAATTGTAAAACGAAGAGGTGGCTTTCAGGAAGGCTCATTTAGCGCGACCCCAGGTTAATTGCCTGGCAATGGTCTTTGGGGCAGCAGGAAGACGGCAGCTCGAAGAAAAGGTAAAGCCTTGCGGAATTAGGACTCCTTCCTTCTCGTGTAGTAGATCCGCTTTTGTGCTTAGAAACAACTTTGGATTGTTAATTTCTGCTGAGCTTTGAATACGTCACGTCACGGACTCTTAGGCGACACGGGGGAGTTCAGCTGCGCAGCCTGCCAGAGGAACGTCGCCCACGAGGCCTCGCTAGCCTTGAGGAGCTGTAGGCGCCGATGCACGTGGCTCGTTCTGTCGGGCGCGCAGAGGTTTGCTTTGGCTGCCGAAATTTCAGCTTGGCTTTGCGCCCTGTAGCGGTGGTATTTTTGTATTTCTAAATTGTGTTAATGCTAGGCGTTCGGCACATCGGGGAACGACTGGGTGCTGCCGTGAAGAACTGCAGGCTCCCGCCCTCAGCCCTTTCTCGGCAAGTTATCGGGTGTCGAGAGCGGCCGGGAGACTCCGAATGCCGGCGGAAAGGTTCTCTGCCCGCTCCTGACGAGGAGCCTTCGGCCGCGGGAAGGTCGGCGGCGTCCTTCCCGGACTCGTGAGTAATAAGCCGCGGTTCGCGGGCCGGCAGGGGAGGGGAGGGGAGGGGAGGGGAGGGGAGGGGGGGGGGGAATAGCGCCTGGTAGCCCGGCGGCTCCGGCGTCGCCGTTGCTAGCGGGGCCCCGAGGTCCATGTGAAGCCTCAGCTGCCTGTCGGGAGCTTTGTTTTGGTGTGTTTACCTGGCAAAAGCAGCGAGGGAGGCCTCAAAGAAGAATTTTCGTGCCTAGGTGGGTAAGCTGCGACCCCAGCTGTCTTTGCCTTGCTTTGCCGCTTAGTGTCGTAACGGCGACTTGGGAGCCCGCGATAAAAACCGTTCCGGGGCCGAAGGGAGGCCCTGCGTTTGCCCCGCTTGGGAAACCGTCGTTAAAGCTTGGGGGGGGCCGAGCTCCGAAAGGAGACTCTGCCGGTGACCTCGGTGGTCCGATTCGTTTGCAGGCTGACGTTCCGAGGGCCGGCGAGCGGAAGAGGAGCAGCTCAGCCCGTTCGGTTGATTTCGGCGATCCTGTTTTAAGGAAGCGCGTAAGTGCAGACGGGGTCTGGGAGGCTTTTCGCCCGAGACGGGAAAGAGCGAGGAAGACTGGAGAGCGTGGAAAAACTAGGTGCCGCGGGTACTGAAGCTGTTAAGGGCTGAGAGAATTTGGGCTTAAGCATCTGAAAGGGGCTGCTAACGCGCAAGGAGCGGTAAAATACCATCGCTGGACAGCAGGCTCCTTTCCGGCCCTCCGTCCCCCTCTGCAGCCTTCTCGTTCTGTTTGTTTCTGTTCCTCTTTTCTGGCTGGGCTGTGCAGCGATCCCGGAAGGACGTGTCTTTTGAGGTGTGCCTTTGCGAAGGTGGTTCGGCTGCCTGGGGGGATGGATCAAAGCCTTTGAGGCTCCCTCCGATCTGTTTCATTTCCTTTTGAATTTCTTCCTTTCTTTGCTTTCTCCTAGGGCGTCTGTCAGCTAACGAGTAAAGAAGATGGAACGGCCTGTCCGCAGAGGAGAACTGACGCACGGTAAACGTGAATACGCTAGACCTCCGCTACGTCACGGGCGTTTGTTTACGTCCGTGCGTTCCAATCTCTAGTTGCGCATTCGGGACGCGGCATCTGCCCGCTATCCGACTCCTCCGTGTAGCGTAGAAGGCGCTGTACAGCTGCCGGTCTCTACGGGAGGTTGTTAGTGAGAAGGAGAACGGTGTATTCCAGCTCGCGACCGCCAAACGGGCTCCTTTAGGTCCGCTTTCAGACTTGGGGCCTACTTCATCGGTCCGCTTGGACGTGGTTTCTTGGGGGGAACGCTAGTGCTTTCCCTGTGCTTTTCCTGCGTCGAAACCGGTAGTTTATAGGCCAGAGCGGTTATGCCGTACCTTCCTTTGAGAGGCGTTTCGTCCGCGTCTCGGGCTTCGGGGAAAATCAATTGGACGGAATTGCCGAAGGCGCGCCTTGAAATAGGCGGTAAATCTAGAAGCGTGTCTGAATCGCGAGGGGCTCGTAACTTGGTCTTTGTCCTCAACGTCTGCTTTTCTTTCGCTCTTATTGCAGGCTTCCCTCCAACGATCGGCGTCGCTGCGGCGTCTCGTGTTTCACGGGCAGCGGTCTCTGCTCAGTAAGGACGTGAGAACTCCTGCGCTCCCGGAGAGCCCGGGATCCCTGCTCCGGGCTGGTCATTTTAGGCCTTTGTGCGGAGCGTTCTTTCTAGCTACGCGCCCCGCGTGAGCCTCTCCTTCGGCCGTTTTCCCAAGGCGGCGGAAACGCTTCTGGGAAACGCCGTCGTTTCCGAAACGTTTCGCCGTGTCCTTGCCGGTAGGGGATACCGTGAGAGCGGGCAGAGGCGGCCGACGTCTGTGCGAGGAAAGAAGCGTGGCGCAAAGAAGGGACCTCTTTGGCCCGCCTGGTCCGCTTTAGAGAGTTTTCTTTTGGACCCGAAGATCGGGTCTGCGAGTGCCGCGCTCAGCGCACGCGTTTGTTTCCCCCCCCCCCCGTTCTTTTAGCAAGACCGTGCGTGTCCTCGAGCTGTTTGTCCCGAGGGGGGAGTCGCTGCGGGAATTGCTGGGGAGGCCCTGACGGCGGGACGTGAAAAAGACGCCTTTGACCGCGTGCGTGCGGCCGAAGGAACGTCGGCCCAAGAATCCGAAGAAGACATGCCGCGTGCCAGCATCTCGTACCGTTTAATAATAAAAACCGAGCAGTCTGTCAAGCAAATAGCGCGGCTTGCTTTGGGCTGTTTATTTTGTTTAACGATCAGTAAAGGCGAGAGGTCGAAAGTTCTAAAGAAGAACGGCTGCTTCTTGGAACGCTTGCAAATTGTCCCGTTAAGTAGGTGGGTGGTTTTTTTGTTTTCGTTTTGTTTTTTTAAGTGCAGCCTCTGACTCTTTTTTGTCTGTGGAGTATTTTGCAACGATGTTCAAAGGAAAGCGCTGTTACTGAAGCCTCTAGGAGCAGCGGCTCGAGCACGACACGCGGCGACGCTGCGCCTCGCAGCAGGCGCTGTAAATAAGGGCAGATGAGCCGAGGCGAGGGTGGTGAAATGTCTGCAAAGGGCGGGCGGGGGGGCTCTGCAGCGGTGTGCGCGTGCCGGGGGCGGCCGCGCGCCCTGCTGCCCTCGGGGCGTCAAAAAAGCAGTACGGCACGGAAAGGGGGGCGCGCAGGCGCACGGCGGCCGGCCGCGCGCCCTGCTGCCCTCGGGGCGTCAAAAAAGCGGTACGGCACGATAAAGGGGGGCGCGCATGCGCACTGGGTTCCGCCGTGCTCACTGCTGCCACCCTGTGTCCAAAAAGCGGTACTGCACCCGGTGGGGAGGGCGCGCGTGCGCACTGGGTTCCTCCGTGCTCACTGCTGCCACCCTGTGTCCAAAAATCGGTACTGCACCCTGTGGGGGGGCTCGTGTGCGCACTGGGTTCCGCCGTGCTCACTGCTGCCACCCTGTGTCCAAAAAGCGGTACTGCACCCTGTGGGGGGGGCGCCCACGCGCACAGCGTTCCGCCGCGCTCACTGCTGCCACCCTGTGTCCAAAAAGCGGTACTGCACCCGGTGGGGGGGGCGCGCATGCGCAGACAGCCGGCGCGCACATGCTCAGTGCCGGTCGCCATGTTTGCTGCTGCTCTCCGCCGTTTCGGTAACGGGTAAGCGAATGGAGCGTGCTCGTCGCCCCTTCCCGGTGCTCTTGGAGCGGCCACGGGCTCGGGCAGCCTCGGGGCGCTCGCTGGGAGTCCCGGGCTGCCGCGGCGGGCTGCGGTTCGCACGCGTGAGCCGCCCGGCTGCAGCGGCGCGGCGCGAGCATGCCATTGCGGGTCTCGCCTCCCTTCGTGCTCCCCCCCGCCCCTCGGGCTCCCCGGCTCCCCCCCGCCCCTCGGGATTCCCCGCTCCACCCGCCCCTCGCGCTCCCCCCCGCTTCTCGGGCTCCCCTCGCGCTCCCCCCCACCCCCGCGCTCCCCCCTGCTTCTCGGGCTCCCCTCGCGCTCCCCCCCCCGCTCCTCGGGCTCCCCCTGCTCCCCTCGCGCTCCGCCCCGCCCCTCGCGCTCCCCCCCGCTTCTCGGGCTCCCCTCGCGCTCCCCCTGCTCCCCTCGCGCTCCCCCTGCTCCCCTCGCGCTCCGCCCCGCCCCTCGGGCTCCCCCTGCTCCCCTCGCGCTCCCCCCCGCTTCTCGGGCTCCCCCCTGCTTCTCAGGCTCTTCTCACGCTCCCCCCCGCTCCTCGGGCTCCCCTTGCTCCCCTCGCGCTCTGCCCCGCCCCTCGCACTCCCCCTGCTCCCCTCGCGCTCCCCCCCGCTTCTCGGGCTCCCCCCTGCTTCTCAGGCTCCTCTCGGGCTCCCCTTGCTCCCCTCGCGCTCCGCCCCGCCCCTCGCGCTCCCCCTGGTCCCCTCGCGCTCCCCCCCGCCCCCGCGCTCCCCCCCCGCTTCTCGGGCTCCCCTCGTGCTCCCCCCCGCTCCTCGGGCCCCCCTGCTCCCCTCACGCTCCCCCCCCGCCTCTCGCGCTCCCCTCGCACTCCGCCCCGCCCCTCGGGCTCCCCTCGCTCCCCCCCGCCCCTCGGGCTCCCTCTGCTCCCCTCCCGCTCCCCTCGCTCCCCCCCGCCCCTCCCGCTCCCCTCGCTCCCCCCCCCCCGCGCTGTCCGAGCCGGCACGTGCGCGGTGCTCAAGCGTCACTGCCGCCGCAGTCCGTTGGCGAGCGGCGCATGCGCGGCGGCGGGGAAGCAAGATGGCGGCGAGCAGGGAGGGCGTTTTCGCTCGGCGGCGGCGGCGGGTGAGTGCGGAGGTGGCGTGGAGTGAAGGATGTGGGGCCCCCGGGTGAGGCGAACGCATAGGTTCGGGGGGCGTCGGGCTGCATCCTGCCCGCTGCGGCCGTCGCTGCGTGGAGGCGGCGGTGCGGGGCGAGTGGGGGGGCGGGCTGGGACCCGGCGCCGCGCCGGGAGCGCGGGTGTGACTTTGCGTTTTGCGTGCGCGGCGTTTAGGGCGCCAGTTCGTTGGCAGCGCGGGCCGGGGCACGCGCTCGCCCCTGCGGAGGCGGCGCGGCGGAGCGGAGCGGGGGGGCAGGCGGGCCCCGGAGCAGGGTTGCGGCGCGGCGTCGGCCCTGTAGTGTTTCCAAACGGCTTACCCCGTAACGTACGATGCAAAGCGGTGTATTAAGACCTTTCCTTTGAGGGAAAGAAGGAAAAAGAAAGAAAGGGGGGAAAGAAAAAAAAAAAAACCACGGGAAAGAGAAAAAGAACGCGTGTAAATCGAAGTGTTTTGTTGGAAGCGAAATGCAATTTTCTGTCTTTGTTACAGAGGCGGAACCGACAATAGCAAATGCTGACAAAGAGCAAAGCCGGACGAGCGAGCGGTTTTTTGCGCTTACTCCCGAAGGGGCGGGCTGAAAGGAGGAAGCAAAAATGCAGCAGCGGACCCTCGATCTCCCCAGAAGCTGCGACAGTAGGAGGCGTTCTGGCCCGGGTAACCAAGGTAACTCTTGATGCGGAACGTTCGTTCTTTCGGCCTCCCTCCCGGAGGCAGCGCTGAGGACTAAGCGACCCGTTGCTGCCCTGCGCCTCTTGTTAACCGTAGCTGCCTTAGTTTTGCTTCGGTCGTTTGTATTTTGTTTTGTTATCGTACACGCGTACGTAGAAAAGGAAAGATAGGATATTTAATTTTTAGATTCGTTGCCACGGCTGAAGCTGAAGAGACAGAGAAACGTAAGCGAGCCGAAGTAATAAAATTAAAGGGAACCGAGCGAGAGCCGTCTCCGTCGCCCCGAAAGGGAAAGCCCGTTCCTCCCGGTGAGGAAGGTTCGCCGGTAATAGCGATCGGAATAACAGATGAGCGACATCTAACGGAAGGTGCGTACGCGTTACGGAAAGGACGCTGCGTCCATCCGTTTCCGTGCGCGTGACTCTCTGCATCTGTGAAGCGTCGTGCTTTAAGAGCTCCAAGACGGCAAATTCCCGTCTTCGGGGAACGGCGGTCAGGTGGCCAGAGAGAGAGGGAGAGGCAAGCGTGCGAATTGTAAAACGAAGAGGAAGGCTCATTTAGCGCGACCCCAGGTTAATTGCCTGGCAATGGTCTTTGGGGCAGCAGGAAGACGGCAGCTCGAAGAAAAGGTAAAGCCTTGCGGAATTAGGACTCCTTCCTTCTCGTGTAGTAGATCCGCTTTTGTGCTTAGAAACAACTTTGGATTGTTAATTTCTGCTGAGCTTTGAATACGTCACGTCACGGACTCTTAGGCGACACGGGGGAGTTCAGCTGCGCAGCCTGCCAGAGGAACGTCGCCCACGAGGCCTCGCTAGCCTTGAGGAGCTGTAGGCGCCGATGCACGTGGCTCGTTCTGTCGGGCGCGAAGAGGTTTGCTTTGGCTGCCGAAATTTCAGCTTGGCTTTGCGCCCTGTAGCGGTGGTATTTTTGTATTTCTAAATTGTGTTAATGCTAGGCGTTCGGCACATCGGGGAACGACTGTGTGCTGCCGTGAAGAACTGCAGGCTCCCGCCCTCAGCCCTTTCTCGGCAAGTTATCGGGTGTCGAGAGCGGCCGGGAGACTCCGAATGCCGGCGGAAAGGTTCTCTGCCCGCTCCTGACGAGGAGCCTTCGGCCGCGGGAAGGTCGGCGGCGTCCTTCCCGGACTCGTGAGTAATAAGCCGCGGTTCGCGGGCCGGCAGGGCAGGGGAGGGGAGGGGAGGGGGGGGGGGAATAGCGCCTGGTAGCCCGGCGGCTCCGGCGTCGCCGTTGCTAGCGGGGCCCCGAGGTCCATGTGAAGCCTCAGCTGCCTGTCGGGAGCTTTGTTTTGGTGTGTTTACCTGGCAAAAGCAGCGAGGGAGGCCTCAAAGAAGAATTTTCGTGCCTAGGTGGGTAAGCTGCGACCCCAGCTGTCTTTGCCTTGCTTTGCCGCTTAGTGTCGTAACGGCGACTTGGGAGCCCGCGATAAAAACCGTTCCGGGGCCGAAGGGAGGCCCTGCGTTTGCCCCGCTTGGGAAACCGTCGTTAAAGCTTGGGGGGGGGGGGCCGAGCTCCGAAAGGAGACTCTGCCGGTGACCTCGGTGGTCCGATTCGTTTGCAGGCTGACGTTCCGAGGGCCGGCGAGCGGAAGAGGAGCAGCTCAGCCCGTTCGGTTGATTTCGGCGATCCTGTTTTAAGGAAGCGCGTAAGTGCAGACGGGGTCTGGGAGGCTTTTCGCCCGAGACGGGAAAGAGCGAGGAAGACTGGAGAGCGTGGAAAAACTAGGTGCCGCGGGTACTGAAGCTGTTAAGGGCTGAGAGAATTTGGGCTTAAGCATCTGAAAGGGGCTGCTAACGCGCAAGGAGCGGTAAAATACCATCGCTGGACAGCAGGCTCCTTTCCGGCCCTCCGTCCCCCTCTGCAGCCTTCTCGTTCTGTTTGTTTCTGTTCCTCTTTTCTGGCTGGGCTGTGCAGCGATCCCGGAAGGACGTGTCTTTTGAGGTGTGCCTTTGCGAAGGTGGTTCGGCTGCCTGGGGGGATGGATCAAAGCCTTTGAGGCTCCCTCCGATCTGTTTCATTTCCTTTTGAATTTCTTCCTTTCTTTGCTTTCTCCTAGGGCGTCTGTCAGCTAACGAGTAAAGAAGATGGAACGGCCTGTCCGCAGAGGAGAACTGACGCACGGTAAACGTGAATACGCTAGACCTCCGCTACGTCACGGGCGTTTGTTTACGTCCGTGCGTTCCAATCTCTAGTTGCGCATTCGGGACGCGGCATCTGCCCGCTATCCGACTCCTCCGTGTAGCGTAGAAGGCGCTGTACAGCTGCCGGTCTCTACGGGAGGTTGTTAGTGAGAAGGAGAACGGTGTATTCCAGCTCGCGACCGCCAAACGGGCTCCTTTAGGTCCGCTTTCAGACTTGGGGCCTACTTCATCGGTCCGCTTGGACGTGGTTTCTTGGGGGGAACGCTAGTGCTTTCCCTGTGCTTTTCCTGCGTCGAAACCGGTAGTTTATAGGCCAGAGCGGTTATGCCGTACCTTCCTTTGAGAGGCGTTTCGTCCGCGTCTCGGGCTTCGGGGAAAATCAATTGGACGGAATTGCCGAAGGCGCGCCTTGAAATAGGCGGTAAATCTAGAAGCGTGTCTGAATCGCGAGGGGCTCGTAACTTGGTCTTTGTCCTCAACGTCTGCTTTTCTTTCGCTCTTATTGCAGGCTTCCCTCCAACGATCGGCGTCGCTGCGGCGTCTCGTGTTTCACGGGCAGCGGTCTCTGCTCAGTAAGGACGTGAGAACTCCTGCGCTCCCGGAGAGCCCGGGATCCCTGCTCCGGGCTGGTCATTTTAGGCCTTTGTGCGGAGCGTTCTTTCTAGCTACGCGCCCCGCGTGAGCCTCTCCTTCGGCCGTTTTCCCAAGGCGGCGGAAACGCTTCTGGGAAACGCCGTCGTTTCCGAAACGTTTCGCCGTGTCCTTGCCGGTAGGGGATACCGTGAGAGCGGGCAGAGGCGGCCGACGTCTGTGCGAGGAAAGAAGCGTGGCGCAAAGAAGGGACCTCTTTGGCCCGCCTGGTCCGCTTTAGAGAGTTTTCTTTTGGACCCGAAGATCGGGTCTGCGAGTGCCGCGCTCAGCGCACGCGTTTGTTTCCCCCCCCCCCCCCCGTTCTTTTAGCAAGACCGTGCGTGTCCTCGAGCTGTTTGTCCCGAGGGGGGAGTCGCTGCGGGAATTGCTGGGGAGGCCCTGACGGCGGGACGTGAAAAAGACGCCTTTGACCGCGTGCGTGCGGCCGAAGGAACGTCGGCCCAAGAATCCGAAGAAGACATGCCGCGTGCCAGCATCTCGTACCGTTTAATAATAAAAACCGAGCAGTCTGTCAAGCAAATAGCGCGGCTTGCTTTGGGCTGTTTATTTTGTTTAACGATCAGTAAAGGCGAGAGGTCGAAAGTTCTAAAGAAGAACGGCTGCTTCTTGGAACGCTTGCAAATTGTCCCGTTAAGTAGGTGGGTGGTTTTTTTGTTTTCGTTTTGTTTTTTTAAGTGCAGCCTCTGACTCTTTTTTGTCTGTGGAGTATTTTGCAACGATGTTCAAAGGAAAGCGCTGTTACTGAAGCCTCTAGGAGCAGCGGCTCGAGCACGACACGCGGCGACGCTGCGCCTCGCAGCAGGCGCTGTAAATAAGGGCAGATGAGCCGAGGCGAGGGTGGTGAAATGTCTGCAAAGGGCGGGCGGGGGGCTCTGCAGCGGTGTGCGCGTGCCGGGGGCGGCCGCGCGCCCTGCTGCCCTCGGGGCGTCAAAAAAGCAGTACGGCACGGAAAGGGGGGCGCGCAGGCGCACGGCGGCCGGCCGCGCGCCCTGCTGCCCTCGGGGCGTCAAAAAAGCGGTACGGCACGATAAAGGGGGGCGCGCATGCGCACTGGGTTCCGCCGTGCTCACTGCTGCCACCCTGTGTCCAAAAATCGGTACTGCACCCTGTGGGGGGGGCGCGCGTGCGCACAGCGTTCCGCCGCGCTCACTGCTGCCACCCTGTGTCCAAAAATCGGTACTGCACCCTGAGGGGGGGCTCGCGTGCGCACTGGGTTCCGCCGTGCTCACTGCTGCCACCCTGTGTCCAAAAATCGGTACTGCACCCTGTGGGGGGGGCGCGCGTGCGCACTGGGTTCCGCCGCGCTCACTGCTGCCACCCTGTGTCCAAAAAGCGGTACTGCACCCTGTGGGGGGGGCGCGCACGCGCACAGCGTTCCGCCGCGCTCACTGCTGCCACCCTGTGTCCAAAAATCGGTACTGCACCCTGTGGGGGGGGCGCGCACGCGCACAGCGTTCCGCCGCGCTCACTGCTGCCACCCTGTGTCCAAAAATCGGTACTGCACCCTGTGGGGGGGGCGCGCACGCGCACAGCGTTCCGCCGCGCTCACTGCTGCCACCCTGTGTCCAAAAAGCGGTACTGCACCCTGTGGGGGGGGCGCGCATGCGCAGACAGCCGGCGCGTACATGCTCAGTGCCGGTCGCCATGTTTGCTGCTGCTCTCCGCCGTTTCGGTAACGGGTAAGCGAATGGAGCGTGCTCGTCGCCCCTTCCCGGTGCTCTTGGAGCGGCCACGGGCTCGGGCAGCCTCGGGGCGCTCGCTGGGAGTCCCGGGCTGCCGCGGCGGGCTGCGGTTCGCACGCGTGAGCCGCCCGGCTGCAGCGCCGCGGCGCGAGCATGCCATTGCGGGTCTCGCCTCCCTTCGTGCTCCCCCCCGCCCCTCGGGCTCCCCGGCTCCCCCCCGCCCCTCGGGATTCCCCGCTCCACCCGCCCCTCGCGCTCCCCCCCGCTTCTCGGGCTCCCCTCGCGCTCCCCCCCACCCCCGCGCTCCCCCCCGCTTCTCGGGCTCCCCTCGCGCTCCCCCCCGCTCCTCGGGCCCCCCTGCTCCCCTCACGCTCCCCCCCCGCCTCTCGCGCTCCCCTCGCACTCCGCCCCGCCTCTCGGGCTCCCCTCGCTCCCCCCCGCCCCTCGGGCTCCCTCTGCTCCCCTCCCGCTCCCCTCGCTCCCCCCCGCCCCTCCCGCTCCCCTCGCTCCCCCCCCCCCGCGCTGTCCGAGCCGGCACGTGCGCGGTGCTCAAGCGTCACTGCCGCCGCAGTCCGTTGGCGAGCGGCGCATGCGCGGCGGCGGGGAAGCAAGATGGCGGCGAGCAGGGAGGGCGTTTTCGCTCGGCGGCGGCGGCGGGTGAGTGCGGAGGTGGCGTGGAGTGAAGGATGTGGGGCCCCCGGGTGAGGCGAACGCATAGGTTCGGGGGGCGTCGGGCTGCATCCTGCCCGCTGCGGCCGTCGCTGCGTGGAGGCGGCGGTGCGGGGCGAGTGGGGGGGCGGGCTGGGACCCGGCGCCGCGCCGGGAGCGCGGGTGTGACTTTGCGTTTTGCGTGCGCGGCGTTTAGGGCGCCAGTTCGTTGGCAGCGCGGGCCGGGGCACGCGCTCGCCCCTGCGGAGGCGGCGCGGCGGAGCGGAGCGGGGGGGCAGGCGGGCCCCGGAGCAGGGTTGCGGCGCGGCGTCGGCCCTGTAGTGTTTCCAAACGGCTTACCCCGTAACGTACGATGCAAAGCGGTGTATTAAGACCTTTCCTTTGAGGGAAAGAAGGAAAAAGAAAGAAAGGGGGGAAAGAAAAAAAAAAAAAAACCACGGGAAAGAGAAAAAGAACGCGTGTAAATCGAAGTGTTTTGTTGGAAGCGAAATGCAATTTTCTGTCTTTGTTACAGAGGCGGAACCGACAATAGCAAATGCTGACAAAGAGCAAAGCCGGACGAGCGAGCGGTTTTTTGCGCTTACTCCCGAAGGGGCGGGCTGAAAGGAGGAAGCAAAAATGCAGCAGCGGACCCTCGATCTCCCCAGAAGCTGCGACAGTAGGAGGCGTTCTGGCCCGGGTAACCAAGGTAACTCTTGATGCGGAACGTTCGTTCTTTCGGCCTCCCTCCCGGAGGCAGCGCTGAGGACTAAGCGACCCGTTGCTGCCCTGCGCCTCTTGTTAACCGTAGCTGCCTTAGTTTTGCTTCGGTCGTTTGTATTTTGTTTTGTTATCGTACACGCGTACGTAGAAAAGGAAAGATAGGATATTTAATTTTTAGATTCGTTGCCACGGCTGAAGCTGAAGAGACAGAGAAACGTAAGCGAGCCGAAGTAATAAAATTAAAGGGAACCGAGCGAGAGCCGTCTCCGTCGCCCCGAAAGGGAAAGCCCGTTCCTCCCGGTGAGGAAGGTTCGCCGGTAATAGCGATCGGAATAACAGATGAGCGACATCTAACGGAAGGTGCGTACGCGTTACGGAAAGGACGCTGCGTCCATCCGTTTCCGTGCGCGTGACTCTCTGCATCTGTGAAGCGTCGTGCTTTAAGAGCTCCAAGACGGCAAATTCCCGTCTTCGGGGAACGGCGGTCAGGTGGCCAGAGAGAGAGGGAGAGGCAAGCGTGCGAATTGTAAAACGAAGAGGTGGCTTTCAGGAAGGCTCATTTAGCGCGACCCCAGGTTAATTGCCTGGCAATGGTCTTTGGGGCAGCAGGAAGACGGCAGCTCGAAGAAAAGGTAAAGCCTTGCGGAATTAGGACTCCTTCCTTCTCGTGTAGTAGATCCGCTTTTGTGCTTAGAAACAACTTTGGATTGTTAATTTCTGCTGAGCTTTGAATACGTCACGTCACGGACTCTTAGGCGACACGGGGGAGTTCAGCTGCGCAGCCTGCCAGAGGAACGTCGCCCACGAGGCCTCGCTAGCCTTGAGGAGCTGTAGGCGCCGATGCACGTGGCTCGTTCTGTCGGGCGCGCAGAGGTTTGCTTTGGCTGCCGAAATTTCAGCTTGGCTTTGCGCCCTGTAGCGGTGGTATTTTTGTATTTCTAAATTGTGTTAATGCTAGGCGTTCGGCACATCGGGGAACGACTGGGTGCTGCCGTGAAGAACTGCAGGCTCCCGCCCTCAGCCCTTTCTCGGCAAGTTATCGGGTGTCGAGAGCGGCCGGGAGACTCCGAATGCCGGCGGAAAGGTTCTCTGCCCGCTCCTGACGAGGAGCCTTCGGCCGCGGGAAGGTCGGCGGCGTCCTTCCCGGACTCGTGAGTAATAAGCCGCGGTTCGCGGGCCGGCAGGGGGAGGGGAGGGGAGGGGAGGGGAGGGGAGGGGGGGGGGGGGAATAGCGCCTGGTAGCCCGGCGGCTCCGGCGTCGCCGTTGCTAGCGGGGCCCCGAGGTCCATGTGAAGCCTCAGCTGCCTGTCGGGAGCTTTGTTTTGGTGTGTTTACCTGGCAAAAGCAGCGAGGGAGGCCTCAAAGAAGAATTTTCGTGCCTAGGTGGGTAAGCTGCGACCCCAGCTGTCTTTGCCTTGCTTTGCCGCTTAGTGTCGTAACGGCGACTTGGGAGCCCGCGATAAAAACCGTTCCGGGGCCGAAGGGAGGCCCTGCGTTTGCCCCGCTTGGGAAACCGTCGTTAAAGCTTGGGGGGGGGGGGCCGAGCTCCGAAAGGAGACTCTGCCGGTGACCTCGGTGGTCCGATTCGTTTGCAGGCTGACGTTCCGAGGGCCGGCGAGCGGAAGAGGAGCAGCTCAGCCCGTTCGGTTGATTTCGGCGATCCTGTTTTAAGGAAGCGCGTAAGTGCAGACGGGGTCTGGGAGGCTTTTCGCCCGAGACGGGAAAGAGCGAGGAAGACTGGAGAGCGTGGAAAAACTAGGTGCCGCGGGTACTGAAGCTGTTAAGGGCTGAGAGAATTTGGGCTTAAGCATCTGAAAGGGGCTGCTAACGCGCAAGGAGCGGTAAAATACCATCGCTGGACAGCAGGCTCCTTTCCGGCCCTCCGTCCCCCTCTGCAGCCTTCTCGTTCTGTTTGTTTCTGTTCCTCTTTTCTGGCTGGGCTGTGCAGCGATCCCGGAAGGACGTGTCTTTTGAGGTGTGCCTTTGCGAAGGTGGTTCGGCTGCCTGGGGGGATGGATCAAAGCCTTTGAGGCTCCCTCCGATCTGTTTCATTTCCTTTTGAATTTCTTCCTTTCTTTGCTTTCTCCTAGGGCGTCTGTCAGCTAACGAGTAAAGAAGATGGAACGGCCTGTCCGCAGAGGAGAACTGACGCACGGTAAACGTGAATACGCTAGACCTCCGCTACGTCACGGGCGTTTGTTTACGTCCGTGCGTTCCAATCTCTAGTTGCGCATTCGGGACGCGGCATCTGCCCGCTATCCGACTCCTCCGTGTAGCGTAGAAGGCGCTGTACAGCTGCCGGTCTCTACGGGAGGTTGTTAGTGAGAAGGAGAACGGTGTATTCCAGCTCGCGACCGCCAAACGGGCTCCTTTAGGTCCGCTTTCAGACTTGGGGCCTACTTCATCGGTCCGCTTGGACGTGGTTTCTTGGGGGGAACGCTAGTGCTTTCCCTGTGCTTTTCCTGCGTCGAAACCGGTAGTTTATAGGCCAGAGCGGTTATGCCGTACCTTCCTTTGAGAGGCGTTTCGTCCGCGTCTCGGGCTTCGGGGAAAATCAATTGGACGGAATTGCCGAAGGCGCGCCTTGAAATAGGCGGTAAATCTAGAAGCGTGTCTGAATCGCGAGGGGCTCGTAACTTGGTCTTTGTCCTCAACGTCTGCTTTTCTTTCGCTCTTATTGCAGGCTTCCCTCCAACGATCGGCGTCGCTGCGGCGTCTCGTGTTTCACGGGCAGCGGTCTCTGCTCAGTAAGGACGTGAGAACTCCTGCGCTCCCGGAGAGCCCGGGATCCCTGCTCCGGGCTGGTCATTTTAGGCCTTTGTGCGGAGCGTTCTTTCTAGCTACGCGCCCCGCGTGAGCCTCTCCTTCGGCCGTTTTCCCAAGGCGGCGGAAACGCTTCTGGGAAACGCCGTCGTTTCCGAAACGTTTCGCCGTGTCCTTGCCGGTAGGGGATACCGTGAGAGCGGGCAGAGGCGGCCGACGTCTGTGCGAGGAAAGAAGCGTGGCGCAAAGAAGGGACCTCTTTGGCCCGCCTGGTCCGCTTTAGAGAGTTTTCTTTTGGACCCGAAGATCGGGTCTGCGAGTGCCGCGCTCAGCGCACGCGTTTGTTTCCCCCCCCCCCCCGTTCTTTTAGCAAGACCGTGCGTGTCCTCGAGCTGTTTGTCCCGAGGGGGGAGTCGCTGCGGGAATTGCTGGGGAGGCCCTGACGGCGGGACGTGAAAAAGACGCCTTTGACCGCGTGCGTGCGGCCGAAGGAACGTCGGCCCAAGAATCCGAAGAAGACATGCCGCGTGCCAGCATCTCGTACCGTTTAATAATAAAAACCGAGCAGTCTGTCAAGCAAATAGCGCGGCTTGCTTTGGGCTGTTTATTTTGTTTAACGATCAGTAAAGGCGAGAGGTCGAAAGTTCTAAAGAAGAACGGCTGCTTCTTGGAACGCTTGCAAATTGTCCCGTTAAGTAGGTGGGTGGTTTTTTTGTTTTCGTTTTGTTTTTTTAAGTGCAGCCTCTGACTCTTTTTTGTCTGTGGAGTATTTTGCAACGATGTTCAAAGGAAAGCGCTGTTACTGAAGCCTCTAGGAGCAGCGGCTCGAGCACGACACGCGGCGACGCTGCGCCTCGCAGCAGGCGCTGTAAATAAGGGCAGATGAGCCGAGGCGAGGGTGGTGAAATGTCTGCAAAGGGCGGGCGGGGGGGCTCTGCAGCGGTGTGCGCGTGCCGGGGGCGGCCGCGCGCCCTGCTGCCCTCGGGGCGTCAAAAAAGCAGTACGGCACGGAAAGGGGGGCGCGCAGGCGCACGGCGGCCGGCCGCGCGCCCTGCTGCCCTCGGGGCGTCAAAAAAGCGGTACGGCACGATAAAGGGGGGCGCGCATGCGCACTGGGTTCCGCCGTGCTCACTGCTGCCACCCTGTGTCCAAAAAGCGGTACTGCACCCGGTGGGGAGGGCGCGCGTGCGCACTGGGTTCCTCCGTGCTCACTGCTGCCACCCTGTGTCCAAAAATCGGTACTGCACCCTGTGGGGGGGCTCGTGTGCGCACTGGGTTCCGCCGTGCTCACTGCTGCCACCCTGTGTCCAAAAAGCGGTACTGCACCCTGTGGGGGGGGCGCCCACGCGCACAGCGTTCCGCCGCGCTCACTGCTGCCACCCTGTGTCCAAAAAGCGGTACTGCACCCGGTGGGGGGGGCGCGCATGCGCAGACAGCCGGCGCGCACATGCTCAGTGCCGGTCGCCATGTTTGCTGCTGCTCTCCGCCGTTTCGGTAACGGGTAAGCGAATGGAGCGTGCTCGTCGCCCCTTCCCGGTGCTCTTGGAGCGGCCACGGGCTCGGGCAGCCTCGGGGCGCTCGCTGGGAGTCCCGGGCTGCCGCGGCGGGCTGCGGTTCGCACGCGTGAGCCGCCCGGCTGCAGCGGCGCGGCGCGAGCATGCCATTGCGGGTCTCGCCTCCCTTCGTGCTCCCCCCCGCCCCTCGGGCTCCCCGGCTCCCCCCCGCCCCTCGGGATTCCCCGCTCCACCCGCCCCTCGCGCTCCCCCCCGCTTCTCGGGCTCCCCTCGCGCTCCCCCCCACCCCCGCGCTCCCCCCTGCTTCTCGGGCTCCCCTCGCGCTCCCCCCCCGCTCCTCGGGCTCCCCCTGCTCCCCTCGCGCTCCGCCCCGCCCCTCGCGCTCCCCCCCGCTTCTCGGGCTCCCCTCGCGCTCCCCCTGCTCCCCTCGCGCTCCCCCTGCTCCCCTCGCGCTCCGCCCCGCCCCTCGGGCTCCCCCTGCTCCCCTCGCGCTCCCCCCCGCTTCTCGGGCTCCCCCCTGCTTCTCAGGCTCTTCTCACGCTCCCCCCCGCTCCTCGGGCTCCCCTTGCTCCCCTCGCGCTCTGCCCCGCCCCTCGCACTCCCCCTGCTCCCCTCGCGCTCCCCCCCGCTTCTCGGGCTCCCCCCTGCTTCTCAGGCTCCTCTCGGGCTCCCCTTGCTCCCCTCGCGCTCCGCCCCGCCCCTCGCGCTCCCCCTGGTCCCCTCGCGCTCCCCCCCGCCCCCGCGCTCCCCCCCCGCTTCTCGGGCTCCCCTCGTGCTCCCCCCCGCTCCTCGGGCCCCCCTGCTCCCCTCACGCTCCCCCCCCGCCTCTCGCGCTCCCCTCGCACTCCGCCCCGCCCCTCGGGCTCCCCTCGCTCCCCCCCGCCCCTCGGGCTCCCTCTGCTCCCCTCCCGCTCCCCTCGCTCCCCCCCGCCCCTCCCGCTCCCCTCGCTCCCCCCCCCCCGCGCTGTCCGAGCCGGCACGTGCGCGGTGCTCAAGCGTCACTGCCGCCGCAGTCCGTTGGCGAGCGGCGCATGCGCGGCGGCGGGGAAGCAAGATGGCGGCGAGCAGGGAGGGCGTTTTCGCTCGGCGGCGGCGGCGGGTGAGTGCGGAGGTGGCGTGGAGTGAAGGATGTGGGGCCCCCGGGTGAGGCGAACGCATAGGTTCGGGGGGCGTCGGGCTGCATCCTGCCCGCTGCGGCCGTCGCTGCGTGGAGGCGGCGGTGCGGGGCGAGTGGGGGGGCGGGCTGGGACCCGGCGCCGCGCCGGGAGCGCGGGTGTGACTTTGCGTTTTGCGTGCGCGGCGTTTAGGGCGCCAGTTCGTTGGCAGCGCGGGCCGGGGCACGCGCTCGCCCCTGCGGAGGCGGCGCGGCGGAGCGGAGCGGGGGGGCAGGCGGGCCCCGGAGCAGGGTTGCGGCGCGGCGTCGGCCCTGTAGTGTTTCCAAACGGCTTACCCCGTAACGTACGATGCAAAGCGGTGTATTAAGACCTTTCCTTTGAGGGAAAGAAGGAAAAAGAAAGAAAGGGGGGAAAGAAAAAAAAAAAAACCACGGGAAAGAGAAAAAGAACGCGTGTAAATCGAAGTGTTTTGTTGGAAGCGAAATGCAATTTTCTGTCTTTGTTACAGAGGCGGAACCGACAATAGCAAATGCTGACAAAGAGCAAAGCCGGACGAGCGAGCGGTTTTTTGCGCTTACTCCCGAAGGGGCGGGCTGAAAGGAGGAAGCAAAAATGCAGCAGCGGACCCTCGATCTCCCCAGAAGCTGCGACAGTAGGAGGCGTTCTGGCCCGGGTAACCAAGGTAACTCTTGATGCGGAACGTTCGTTCTTTCGGCCTCCCTCCCGGAGGCAGCGCTGAGGACTAAGCGACCCGTTGCTGCCCTGCGCCTCTTGTTAACCGTAGCTGCCTTAGTTTTGCTTCGGTCGTTTGTATTTTGTTTTGTTATCGTACACGCGTACGTAGAAAAGGAAAGATAGGATATTTAATTTTTAGATTCGTTGCCACGGCTGAAGCTGAAGAGACAGAGAAACGTAAGCGAGCCGAAGTAATAAAATTAAAGGGAACCGAGCGAGAGCCGTCTCCGTCGCCCCGAAAGGGAAAGCCCGTTCCTCCCGGTGAGGAAGGTTCGCCGGTAATAGCGATCGGAATAACAGATGAGCGACATCTAACGGAAGGTGCGTACGCGTTACGGAAAGGACGCTGCGTCCATCCGTTTCCGTGCGCGTGACTCTCTGCATCTGTGAAGCGTCGTGCTTTAAGAGCTCCAAGACGGCAAATTCCCGTCTTCGGGGAACGGCGGTCAGGTGGCCAGAGAGAGAGGGAGAGGCAAGCGTGCGAATTGTAAAACGAAGAGGAAGGCTCATTTAGCGCGACCCCAGGTTAATTGCCTGGCAATGGTCTTTGGGGCAGCAGGAAGACGGCAGCTCGAAGAAAAGGTAAAGCCTTGCGGAATTAGGACTCCTTCCTTCTCGTGTAGTAGATCCGCTTTTGTGCTTAGAAACAACTTTGGATTGTTAATTTCTGCTGAGCTTTGAATACGTCACGTCACGGACTCTTAGGCGACACGGGGGAGTTCAGCTGCGCAGCCTGCCAGAGGAACGTCGCCCACGAGGCCTCGCTAGCCTTGAGGAGCTGTAGGCGCCGATGCACGTGGCTCGTTCTGTCGGGCGCGAAGAGGTTTGCTTTGGCTGCCGAAATTTCAGCTTGGCTTTGCGCCCTGTAGCGGTGGTATTTTTGTATTTCTAAATTGTGTTAATGCTAGGCGTTCGGCACATCGGGGAACGACTGTGTGCTGCCGTGAAGAACTGCAGGCTCCCGCCCTCAGCCCTTTCTCGGCAAGTTATCGGGTGTCGAGAGCGGCCGGGAGACTCCGAATGCCGGCGGAAAGGTTCTCTGCCCGCTCCTGACGAGGAGCCTTCGGCCGCGGGAAGGTCGGCGGCGTCCTTCCCGGACTCGTGAGTAATAAGCCGCGGTTCGCGGGCCGGCAGGGCAGGGGAGGGGAGGGGAGGGGGGGGGGGAATAGCGCCTGGTAGCCCGGCGGCTCCGGCGTCGCCGTTGCTAGCGGGGCCCCGAGGTCCATGTGAAGCCTCAGCTGCCTGTCGGGAGCTTTGTTTTGGTGTGTTTACCTGGCAAAAGCAGCGAGGGAGGCCTCAAAGAAGAATTTTCGTGCCTAGGTGGGTAAGCTGCGACCCCAGCTGTCTTTGCCTTGCTTTGCCGCTTAGTGTCGTAACGGCGACTTGGGAGCCCGCGATAAAAACCGTTCCGGGGCCGAAGGGAGGCCCTGCGTTTGCCCCGCTTGGGAAACCGTCGTTAAAGCTTGGGGGGGGGGGGCCGAGCTCCGAAAGGAGACTCTGCCGGTGACCTCGGTGGTCCGATTCGTTTGCAGGCTGACGTTCCGAGGGCCGGCGAGCGGAAGAGGAGCAGCTCAGCCCGTTCGGTTGATTTCGGCGATCCTGTTTTAAGGAAGCGCGTAAGTGCAGACGGGGTCTGGGAGGCTTTTCGCCCGAGACGGGAAAGAGCGAGGAAGACTGGAGAGCGTGGAAAAACTAGGTGCCGCGGGTACTGAAGCTGTTAAGGGCTGAGAGAATTTGGGCTTAAGCATCTGAAAGGGGCTGCTAACGCGCAAGGAGCGGTAAAATACCATCGCTGGACAGCAGGCTCCTTTCCGGCCCTCCGTCCCCCTCTGCAGCCTTCTCGTTCTGTTTGTTTCTGTTCCTCTTTTCTGGCTGGGCTGTGCAGCGATCCCGGAAGGACGTGTCTTTTGAGGTGTGCCTTTGCGAAGGTGGTTCGGCTGCCTGGGGGGATGGATCAAAGCCTTTGAGGCTCCCTCCGATCTGTTTCATTTCCTTTTGAATTTCTTCCTTTCTTTGCTTTCTCCTAGGGCGTCTGTCAGCTAACGAGTAAAGAAGATGGAACGGCCTGTCCGCAGAGGAGAACTGACGCACGGTAAACGTGAATACGCTAGACCTCCGCTACGTCACGGGCGTTTGTTTACGTCCGTGCGTTCCAATCTCTAGTTGCGCATTCGGGACGCGGCATCTGCCCGCTATCCGACTCCTCCGTGTAGCGTAGAAGGCGCTGTACAGCTGCCGGTCTCTACGGGAGGTTGTTAGTGAGAAGGAGAACGGTGTATTCCAGCTCGCGACCGCCAAACGGGCTCCTTTAGGTCCGCTTTCAGACTTGGGGCCTACTTCATCGGTCCGCTTGGACGTGGTTTCTTGGGGGGAACGCTAGTGCTTTCCCTGTGCTTTTCCTGCGTCGAAACCGGTAGTTTATAGGCCAGAGCGGTTATGCCGTACCTTCCTTTGAGAGGCGTTTCGTCCGCGTCTCGGGCTTCGGGGAAAATCAATTGGACGGAATTGCCGAAGGCGCGCCTTGAAATAGGCGGTAAATCTAGAAGCGTGTCTGAATCGCGAGGGGCTCGTAACTTGGTCTTTGTCCTCAACGTCTGCTTTTCTTTCGCTCTTATTGCAGGCTTCCCTCCAACGATCGGCGTCGCTGCGGCGTCTCGTGTTTCACGGGCAGCGGTCTCTGCTCAGTAAGGACGTGAGAACTCCTGCGCTCCCGGAGAGCCCGGGATCCCTGCTCCGGGCTGGTCATTTTAGGCCTTTGTGCGGAGCGTTCTTTCTAGCTACGCGCCCCGCGTGAGCCTCTCCTTCGGCCGTTTTCCCAAGGCGGCGGAAACGCTTCTGGGAAACGCCGTCGTTTCCGAAACGTTTCGCCGTGTCCTTGCCGGTAGGGGATACCGTGAGAGCGGGCAGAGGCGGCCGACGTCTGTGCGAGGAAAGAAGCGTGGCGCAAAGAAGGGACCTCTTTGGCCCGCCTGGTCCGCTTTAGAGAGTTTTCTTTTGGACCCGAAGATCGGGTCTGCGAGTGCCGCGCTCAGCGCACGCGTTTGTTTCCCCCCCCCCCCCGTTCTTTTAGCAAGACCGTGCGTGTCCTCGAGCTGTTTGTCCCGAGGGGGGAGTCGCTGCGGGAATTGCTGGGGAGGCCCTGACGGCGGGACGTGAAAAAGACGCCTTTGACCGCGTGCGTGCGGCCGAAGGAACGTCGGCCCAAGAATCCGAAGAAGACATGCCGCGTGCCAGCATCTCGTACCGTTTAATAATAAAAACCGAGCAGTCTGTCAAGCAAATAGCGCGGCTTGCTTTGGGCTGTTTATTTTGTTTAACGATCAGTAAAGGCGAGAGGTCGAAAGTTCTAAAGAAGAACGGCTGCTTCTTGGAACGCTTGCAAATTGTCCCGTTAAGTAGGTGGGTGGTTTTTTTGTTTTCGTTTTGTTTTTTTTAAGTGCAGCCTCTGACTCTTTTTTGTCTGTGGAGTATTTTGCAACGATGTTCAAAGGAAAGCGCTGTTACTGAAGCCTCTAGGAGCAGCGGCTCGAGCACGACACGCGGCGACGCTGCGCCTCGCAGCAGGCGCTGTAAATAAGGGCAGATGAGCCGAGGCGAGGGTGGTGAAATGTCTGCAAAGGGCGGGCGGGGGGGCTCTGCAGCGGTGTGCGCGTGCCGGGGGCGGCCGCGCGCCCTGCTGCCCTCGGGGCGTCAAAAAAGCGGTACGGCACGATAAAGGGGGGCGCGCATGCGCACTGGGTTCCGCCGTGCTCACTGCTGCCACCCTGTGTCCAAAAATCGGTACTGCACCCTGTGGGGGGGGCGCGCGTGCGCACAGCGTTCCGCCGCGCTCACTGCTGCCACCCTGTGTCCAAAAAGCGGTACTGCACCCGGTGGGGAGGGCGCGCGTGCGCACTGGGTTCCTCCGTGCTCACTGCTGCCACCCTGTGTCCAAAAATCGGTACTGCACCCTGTGGGGGGGCTCGTGTGCGCACTGGGTTCCGCCGTGCTCACTGCTGCCACCCTGTGTCCAAAAAGCGGTACTGCACCCTGTGGGGGGGGCGCGCACGCGCACAGCGTTCCGCCGCGCTCACTGCTGCCACCCTGTGTCCAAAAAGCGGTACTGCACCCGGTGGGGGGGGCGCGCATGCGCAGACAGCCGGCGCGCACATGCTCAGTGCCGGTCGCCATGTTTGCTGCTGCTCTCCGCCGTTTCGGTAACGGGTAAGCGAATGGAGCGTGCTCGTCGCCCCTTCCCGGTGCTCTTGGAGCGGCCACGGGCTCGGGCAGCCTCGGGGCGCTCGCTGGGAGTCCCGGGCTGCCGCGGCGGGCTGCGGTTCGCACGCGTGAGCCGCCCGGCTGCAGCGCCGCGGCGCGAGCATGCCATTGCGGGTCTCGCCTCCCTTCGTGCTCCCCCCCGCCCCTCGGGCTCCCCGGCTCCCCCCCGCCCCTCGGGATTCCCCGCTCCACCCGCCCCTCGCGCTCCCCCCCGCTTCTCGGGCTCCCCTCGCGCTCCCCCCCACCCCCGCGCTCCCCCCTGCTTCTCGGGCTCCCCTCGCGCTCCCCCCCGCTTCTCGGGCTCCCCCCTGCTTCTCAGGCTCCTCTCACGTTCCCCCCCGCTCCTCGGGCTCCCCTTGCTCCCCTCGCGCTCTGCCCCGCCCCTCGCACTCCCCCTGCTCCCCTCGCGCTCCCCCCCGCTTCTTGGGCTCCCCCCTGCTTCTCAGGCTCCTCTCGGGCTCCCCTTGCTCCCCTCGCGCCCCGCCCCTCGCGCTCCCCCTGGTCCCCTCGCGCTCCCCCCCGCCCCCGCGCTCCCCCCCCGCTTCTCGGGCTCCCCTCGTGCTCCCCCCCGCTCCTCGGGCCCCCCTGCTCCCCTCACGCTCCCCCCCCGCCTCTCGCGCTCCCCTCGCACTCCGCCCCGCCTCTCGGGCTCCCCTCGCTCCCCCCCGCCCCTCGGGCTCCCTCTGCTCCCCTCCCGCTCCCCTCGCTCCCCCCCGCCCCTCCCGCTCCCCTCGCTCCCCCCCCCCCGCGCTGTCCGAGCCGGCACGTGCGCGGTGCTCAAGCGTCACTGCCGCCGCAGTCCGTTGGCGAGCGGCGCATGCGCGGCGGCGGGGAAGCAAGATGGCGGCGAGCAGGGAGGGCGTTTTCGCTCGGCGGCGGCGGCGGGTGAGTGCGGAGGTGGCGTGGAGTGAAGGATGTGGGGCCCCCGGGTGAGGCGAACGCATAGGTTCGGGGGGCGTCGGGCTGCATCCTGCCCGCTGCGGCCGTCGCTGCGTGGAGGCGGCGGTGCGGGGCGAGTGGGGGGGCGGGCTGGGACCCGGCGCCGCGCCGGGAGCGCGGGTGTGACTTTGCGTTTTGCGTGCGCGGCGTTTAGGGCGCCAGTTCGTTGGCAGCGCGGGCCGGGGCACGCGCTCGCCCCTGCGGAGGCGGCGCGGCGGAGCGGAGCGGGGGGGCAGGCGGGCCCCGGAGCAGGGTTGCGGCGCGGCGTCGGCCCTGTAGTGTTTCCAAACGGCTTACCCCGTAACGTACGATGCAAAGCGGTGTATTAAGACCTTTCCTTTGAGGGAAAGAAGGAAAAAGAAAGAAAGGGGGGAAAGAAAAAAAAAAAAACCACGGGAAAGAGAAAAAGAACGCGTGTAAATCGAAGTGTTTTGTTGGAAGCGAAATGCAATTTTCTGTCTTTGTTACAGAGGCGGAACCGACAATAGCAAATGCTGACAAAGAGCAAAGCCGGACGAGCGAGCGGTTTTTTGCGCTTACTCCCGAAGGGGCGGGCTGAAAGGAGGAAGCAAAAATGCAGCAGCGGACCCTCGATCTCCCCAGAAGCTGCGACAGTAGGAGGCGTTCTGGCCCGGGTAACCAAGGTAACTCTTGATGCGGAACGTTCGTTCTTTCGGCCTCCCTCCCGGAGGCAGCGCTGAGGACTAAGCGACCCGTTGCTGCCCTGCGCCTCTTGTTAACCGTAGCTGCCTTAGTTTTGCTTCGGTCGTTTGTATTTTGTTTTGTTATCGTACACGCGTACGTAGAAAAGGAAAGATAGGATATTTAATTTTTAGATTCGTTGCCACGGCTGAAGCTGAAGAGACAGAAAAACGTAAGCGAGCCGAAGTAATAAAATTAAAGGGAACCGAGCGAGAGCCGTCTCCGTCGCCCCGAAAGGGAAAGCCCGTTCCTCCCGGTGAGGAAGGTTCGCCGGTAATAGCGATCGGAATAACAGATGAGCGACATCTAACGGAAGGTGCGTACGCGTTACGGAAAGGACGCTGCGTCCATCCGTTTCCGTGCGCGTGACTCTCTGCATCTGTGAAGCGTCGTGCTTTAAGAGCTCCAAGACGGCAAATTCCCGTCTTCGGGGAACGGCGGTCAGGTGGCCAGAGAGAGAGGGAGAGGCAAGCGTGCGAATTGTAAAACGAAGAGGAAGGCTCATTTAGCGCGACCCCAGGTTAATTGCCTGGCAATGGTCTTTGGGGCAGCAGGAAGACGGCAGCTCGAAGAAAAGGTAAAGCCTTGCGGAATTAGGACTCCTTCCTTCTCGTGTAGTAGATCCGCTTTTGTGCTTAGAAACAACTTTGGATTGTTAATTTCTGCTGAGCTTTGAATACGTCACGTCACGGACTCTTAGGCGACACGGGGGAGTTCAGCTGCGCAGCCTGCCAGAGGAACGTCGCCCACGAGGCCTCGCTAGCCTTGAGGAGCTGTAGGCGCCGATGCACGTGGCTCGTTCTGTCGGGCGCGCAGAGGTTTGCTTTGGCTGCCGAAATTTCAGCTTGGCTTTGCGCCCTGTAGCGGTGGTATTTTTGTATTTCTAAATTGTGTTAATGCTAGGCGTTCGGCACATCGGGGAACGACTGTGTGCTGCCGTGAAGAACTGCAGGCTCCCGCCCTCAGCCCTTTCTCGGCAAGTTATCGGGTGTCGAGAGCGGCCGGGAGACTCCGAATGCCGGCGGAAAGGTTCTCTGCCCGCTCCTGACGAGGAGCCTTCGGCCGCGGGAAGGTCGGCGGCGTCCTTCCCGGACTCGTGAGTAATAAGCCGCGGTTCGCGGGCCGGCAGGGCAGGGGAGGGGAGGGGAGGGGGGGGGAATAGCGCCTGGTAGCCCGGCGGCTCCGGCGTCGCCGTTGCTAGCGGGGCCCCGAGGTCCATGTGAAGCCTCAGCTGCCTGTCGGGAGCTTTGTTTTGGTGTGTTTACCTGGCAAAAGCAGCGAGGGAGGCCTCAAAGAAGAATTTTCGTGCCTAGGTGGGTAAGCTGCGACCCCAGCTGTCTTTGCCTTGCTTTGCCGCTTAGTGTCGTAACGGCGACTTGGGAGCCCGCGATAAAAACCGTTCCGGGGCCGAAGGGAGGCCCTGCGTTTGCCCCGCTTGGGAAACCGTCGTTAAAGCTTGGGGGGGGGGGCCGAGCTCCGAAAGGAGACTCTGCCGGTGACCTCGGTGGTCCGATTCGTTTGCAGGCTGACGTTCCGAGGGCCGGCGAGCGGAAGAGGAGCAGCTCAGCCCGTTCGGTTGATTTCGGCGATCCTGTTTTAAGGAAGCGCGTAAGTGCAGACGGGGTCTGGGAGGCTTTTCGCCCGAGACGGGAAAGAGCGAGGAAGACTGGAGAGCGTGGAAAAACTAGGTGCCGCGGGTACTGAAGCTGTTAAGGGCTGAGAGAATTTGGGCTTAAGCATCTGAAAGGGGCTGCTAACGCGCAAGGAGCGGTAAAATACCATCGCTGGACAGCAGGCTCCTTTCCGGCCCTCCGTCCCCCTCTGCAGCCTTCTCGTTCTGTTTGTTTCTGTTCCTCTTTTCTGGCTGGGCTGTGCAGCGATCCCGGAAGGACGTGTCTTTTGAGGTGTGCCTTTGCGAAGGTGGTTCGGCTGCCTGGGGGGATGGATCAAAGCCTTTGAGGCTCCCTCCGATCTGTTTCATTTCCTTTTGAATTTCTTCCTTTCTTTGCTTTCTCTAGGGCGTCTGTCAGCTAACGAGTAAAGAAGATGGAACGGCCTGTCCGCAGAGGAGAACTGACGCACGGTAAACGTGAATACGCTAGACCTCCGCTACGTCACGGGCGTTTGTTTACGTCCGTGCGTTCCAATCTCTAGTTGCGCATTCGGGACGCGGCATCTGCCCGCTATCCGACTCCTCCGTGTAGCGTAGAAGGCGCTGTACAGCTGCCGATCTCTACGGGAGGTTGTTAGTGAGAAGGAGAACGGTGTATTCCAGCTCGCGACCGCCAAACGGGCTCCTTTAGGTCCGCTTTCAGACTTGGGGCCTACTTCATCGGTCCGCTTGGACGTGGTTTCTTGGGGGGAACGCTAGTGCTTTCCCTGTGCTTTTCCTGCGTCGAAACCGGTAGTTTATAGGCCAGAGCGGTTATGCCGTACCTTCCTTTGAGAGGCGTTTCGTCCGCGTCTCGGGCTTCGGGGAAAATCAATTGGACGGAATTGCCGAAGGCGCGCCTTGAAATAGGCGGTAAATCTAGAAGCGTGTCTGAATCGCGAGGGGCTCGTAACTTGGTCTTTGTCCTCAACGTCTGCTTTTCTTTCGCTCTTATTGCAGGCTTCCCTCCAACGATCGGCGTCGCTGCGGCGTCTCGTGTTTCACGGGCAGCGGTCTCTGCTCAGTAAGGACGTGAGAACTCCTGCGCTCCCGGAGAGCCCGGGATCCCTGCTCCGGGCTGGTCATTTTAGGCCTTTGTGCGGAGCGTTCTTTCTAGCTACGCGCCCCGCGTGAGCCTCTCCTTCGGCCGTTTTCCCAAGGCGGCGGAAACGCTTCTGGGAAACGCCGTCGTTTCCGAAACGTTTCGCCGTGTCCTTGCCGGTAGGGGATACCGTGAGAGCGGGCAGAGGCGGCCGACGTCTGTGCGAGGAAAGAAGCGTGGCGCAAAGAAGGGACCTCTTTGGCCCGCCTGGTCCGCTTTAGAGAGTTTTCTTTTGGACCCGAAGATCGGGTCTGCGAGTGCCGCGCTCAGCGCACGCGTTTGTTTCCCCCCCCCCCCCGTTCTTTTAGCAAGACCGTGCGTGTCCTCGAGCTGTTTGTCCCGAGGGGGGAGTCGCTGCGGGAATTGCTGGGGAGGCCCTGACGGCGGGACGTGAAAAAGACGCCTTTGACCGCGTGCGTGCGGCCGAAGGAACGTCGGCCCAAGAATCCGAAGAAGACATGCCGCGTGCCAGCATCTCGTACCGTTTAATAATAAAAACCGAGCAGTCTGTCAAGCAAATAGCGCGGCTTGCTTTGGGCTGTTTATTTTGTTTAACGATCAGTAAAGGCGAGAGGTCGAAAGTTCTAAAGAAGAACGGCTGCTTCTTGGAACGCTTGCAAATTGTCCCGTTAAGTAGGTGGGTGGTTTTTTTGTTTTCGTTTTGTTTTTTTAAGTGCAGCCTCTGACTCTTTTTTGTCTGTGGAGTATTTTGCAACGATGTTCAAAGGAAAGCGCTGTTACTGAAGCCTCTAGGAGCAGCGGCTCGAGCACGACACGCGGCGACGCTGCGCCTCGCAGCAGGCGCTGTAAATAAGGGCAGATGAGCCGAGGCGAGGGTGGTGAAATGTCTGCAAAGGGCGGGCGGGGGGGCTCTGCAGCGGTGTGCGCGTGCCGGGGGCGGCCGCGCGCCCTGCTGCCCTCGGGGCGTCAAAAAAGCAGTACGGCACGGAAAGGGGGGCGCGCAGGCGCACGGCGGCCGGCCGCGCGCCCTGCTGCCCTCGGGGCGTCAAAAAAGCGGTACGGCACGATAAAGGGGGGCGCGCATGCGCACTGGGTTCCGCCGTGCTCACTGCTGCCACCCTGTGTCCAAAAATCGGTACTGCACCCTGTGGGGGGGGCGCGCGTGCGCACAGCGTTCCGCCGCGCTCACTGCTGCCACCCTGTGTCCAAAAAGCGGTACTGCACCCGGTGGGGAGGGCGCGCGTGCGCACTGGGTTCCTCCGTGCTCACTGCTGCCACCCTGTGTCCAAAAATCGGTACTGCACCCTGTGGGGGGGCTCGTGTGCGCACTGGGTTCCGCCGTGCTCACTGCTGCCACCCTGTGTCCAAAAAGCGGTACTGCACCCTGTGGGGGGGCGCCCACGCGCACAGCGTTCCGCCGCGCTCACTGCTGCCACCCTGTGTCCAAAAAGCGGTACTGCACCCGGTGGGGGGGGCGCGCATGCGCAGACAGCCGGCGCGCACATGCTCAGTGCCGGTCGCCATGTTTGCTGCTGCTCTCCGCCGTTTCGGTAACGGGTAAGCGAATGGAGCGTGCTCGTCGCCCCTTCCCGGTGCTCTTGGAGCGGCCACGGGCTCGGGCAGCCTCGGGGCGCTCGCTGGGAGTCCCGGGCTGCCGCGGCGGGCTGCGGTTCGCACGCGTGAGCCGCCCGGCTGCAGCGGCGCGGCGCGAGCATGCCATTGCGGGTCTCGCCTCCCTTCGTGCTCCCCCCCGCCCCTCGGGCTCCCCGGCTCCCCCCCGCCCCTCGGGATTCCCCGCTCCACCCGCCCCTCGCGCTCCCCCCCGCTTCTCGGGCTCCCCTCGCGCTCCCCCCCACCCCCGCGCTCCCCCCTGCTTCTCGGGCTCCCCTCGCGCTCCCCCCCCGCTCCTCGGGCTCCCCCTGCTCCCCTCGCGCTCCGCCCCGCCCCTCGCGCTCCCCCCCGCTTCTCGGGCTCCCCTCGCGCTCCCCCTGCTCCCCTCGCGCTCCCCCTGCTCCCCTCGCGCTCCGCCCCGCCCCTCGGGCTCCCCCTGCTCCCCTCGCGCTCCCCCCCGCTTCTCGGGCTCCCCCCTGCTTCTCAGGCTCTTCTCACGCTCCCCCCCGCTCCTCGGGCTCCCCTTGCTCCCCTCGCGCTCTGCCCCGCCCCTCGCACTCCCCCTGCTCCCCTCGCGCTCCCCCCCGCTTCTCGGGCTCCCCCCTGCTTCTCAGGCTCCTCTCGGGCTCCCCTTGCTCCCCTCGCGCTCCGCCCCGCCCCTCGCGCTCCCCCTGGTCCCCTCGCGCTCCCCCCCGCCCCCGCGCTCCCCCCCCGCTTCTCGGGCTCCCCTCGTGCTCCCCCCCGCTCCTCGGGCCCCCCTGCTCCCCTCACGCTCCCCCCCCGCCTCTCGCGCTCCCCTCGCACTCCGCCCCGCCCCTCGGGCTCCCCTCGCTCCCCCCCGCCCCTCGGGCTCCCTCTGCTCCCCTCCCGCTCCCCTCGCTCCCCCCCGCCCCTCCCGCTCCCCTCGCTCCCCCCCCCCCGCGCTGTCCGAGCCGGCACGTGCGCGGTGCTCAAGCGTCACTGCCGCCGCAGTCCGTTGGCGAGCGGCGCATGCGCGGCGGCGGGGAAGCAAGATGGCGGCGAGCAGGGAGGGCGTTTTCGCTCGGCGGCGGCGGCGGCGGGTGAGTGCGGAGGTGGCGTGGAGTGAAGGATGTGGGGCCCCCGGGTGAGGCGAACGCATAGGTTCGGGGGGCGTCGGGCTGCATCCTGCCCGCTGCGGCCGTCGCTGCGTGGAGGCGGCGGTGCGGGGCGAGTGGGGGGGCGGGCTGGGACCCGGCGCCGCGCCGGGAGCGCGGGTGTGACTTTGCGTTTTGCGTGCGCGGCGTTTAGGGCGCCAGTTCGTTGGCAGCGCGGGCCGGGGCACGCGCTCGCCCCTGCGGAGGCGGCGCGGCGGAGCGGAGCGGGGGGGCAGGCGGGCCCCGGAGCAGGGTTGCGGCGCGGCGTCGGCCCTGTAGTGTTTCCAAACGGCTTACCCCGTAACGTACGATGCAAAGCGGTGTATTAAGACCTTTCCTTTGAGGGAAAGAAGGAAAAAGAAAGAAAGGGGGGAAAGAAAAAAAAAAAAAAAAACCACGGGAAAGAGAAAAAGAACGCGTGTAAATCGAAGTGTTTTGTTGGAAGCGAAATGCAATTTTCTGTCTTTGTTACAGAGGCGGAACCGACAATAGCAAATGCTGACAAAGAGCAAAGCCGGACGAGCGAGCGGTTTTTTGCGCTTACTCCCGAAGGGGCGGGCTGAAAGGAGGAAGCAAAAATGCAGCAGCGGACCCTCGATCTCCCCAGAAGCTGCGACAGTAGGAGGCGTTCTGGCCCGGGTAACCAAGGTAACTCTTGATGCGGAACGTTCGTTCTTTCGGCCTCCCTCCCGGAGGCAGCGCTGAGGACTAAGCGACCCGTTGCTGCCCTGCGCCTCTTGTTAACCGTAGCTGCCTTAGTTTTGCTTCGGTCGTTTGTATTTTGTTTTGTTATCGTACACGCGTACGTAGAAAAGGAAAGATAGGATATTTAATTTTTAGATTCGTTGCCACGGCTGAAGCTGAAGAGACAGAAAAACGTAAGCGAGCCGAAGTAATAAAATTAAAGGGAACCGAGCGAGAGCCGTCTCCGTCGCCCCGAAAGGGAAAGCCCGTTCCTCCCGGTGAGGAAGGTTCGCCGGTAATAGCGATCGGAATAACAGATGAGCGACATCTAACGGAAGGTGCGTACGCGTTACGGAAAGGACGCTGCGTCCATCCGTTTCCGTGCGCGTGACTCTCTGCATCTGTGAAGCGTCGTGCTTTAAGAGCTCCAAGACGGCAAATTCCCGTCTTCGGGGAACGGCGGTCAGGTGGCCAGAGAGAGAGGGAGAGGCAAGCGTGCGAATTGTAAAACGAAGAGGAAGGCTCATTTAGCGCGACCCCAGGTTAATTGCCTGGCAATGGTCTTTGGGGCAGCAGGAAGACGGCAGCTCGAAGAAAAGGTAAAGCCTTGCGGAATTAGGACTCCTTCCTTCTCGTGTAGTAGATCCGCTTTTGTGCTTAGAAACAACTTTGGATTGTTAATTTCTGCTGAGCTTTGAATACGTCACGTCACGGACTCTTAGGCGACACGGGGGAGTTCAGCTGCGCAGCCTGCCAGAGGAACGTCGCCCACGAGGCCTCGCTAGCCTTGAGGAGCTGTAGGCGCCGATGCACGTGGCTCGTTCTGTCGGGCGCGAAGAGGTTTGCTTTGGCTGCCGAAATTTCAGCTTGGCTTTGCGCCCTGTAGCGGTGGTATTTTTGTATTTCTAAATTGTGTTAATGCTAGGCGTTCGGCACATCGGGGAACGACTGTGTGCTGCCGTGAAGAACTGCAGGCTCCCGCCCTCAGCCCTTTCTCGGCAAGTTATCGGGTGTCGAGAGCGGCCGGGAGACTCCGAATGCCGGCGGAAAGGTTCTCTGCCCGCTCCTGACGAGGAGCCTTCGGCCGCGGGAAGGTCGGCGGCGTCCTTCCCGGACTCGTGAGTAATAAGCCGCGGTTCGCGGGCCGGCAGGGCAGGGGAGGGGAGGGGAGGGGGGGGGGGAATAGCGCCTGGTAGCCCGGCGGCTCCGGCGTCGCCGTTGCTAGCGGGGCCCCGAGGTCCATGTGAAGCCTCAGCTGCCTGTCGGGAGCTTTGTTTTGGTGTGTTTACCTGGCAAAAGCAGCGAGGGAGGCCTCAAAGAAGAATTTTCGTGCCTAGGTGGGTAAGCTGCGACCCCAGCTGTCTTTGCCTTGCTTTGCCGCTTAGTGTCGTAACGGCGACTTGGGAGCCCGCGATAAAAACCGTTCCGGGGCCGAAGGGAGGCCCTGCGTTTGCCCCGCTTGGGAAACCGTCGTTAAAGCTTGGGGGGGGGGGGCCGAGCTCCGAAAGGAGACTCTGCCGGTGACCTCGGTGGTCCGATTCGTTTGCAGGCTGACGTTCCGAGGGCCGGCGAGCGGAAGAGGAGCAGCTCAGCCCGTTCGGTTGATTTCGGCGATCCTGTTTTAAGGAAGCGCGTAAGTGCAGACGGGGTCTGGGAGGCTTTTCGCCCGAGACGGGAAAGAGCGAGGAAGACTGGAGAGCGTGGAAAAACTAGGTGCCGCGGGTACTGAAGCTGTTAAGGGCTGAGAGAATTTGGGCTTAAGCATCTGAAAGGGGCTGCTAACGCGCAAGGAGCGGTAAAATACCATCGCTGGACAGCAGGCTCCTTTCCGGCCCTCCGTCCCCCTCTGCAGCCTTCTCGTTCTGTTTGTTTCTGTTCCTCTTTTCTGGCTGGGCTGTGCAGCGATCCCGGAAGGACGTGTCTTTTGAGGTGTGCCTTTGCGAAGGTGGTTCGGCTGCCTGGGGGGATGGATCAAAGCCTTTGAGGCTCCCTCCGATCTGTTTCATTTCCTTTTGAATTTCTTCCTTTCTTTGCTTTCTCCTAGGGCGTCTGTCAGCTAACGAGTAAAGAAGATGGAACGGCCTGTCCGCAGAGGAGAACTGACGCACGGTAAACGTGAATACGCTAGACCTCCGCTACGTCACGGGCGTTTGTTTACGTCCGTGCGTTCCAATCTCTAGTTGCGCATTCGGGACGCGGCATCTGCCCGCTATCCGACTCCTCCGTGTAGCGTAGAAGGCGCTGTACAGCTGCCGATCTCTACGGGAGGTTGTTAGTGAGAAGGAGAACGGTGTATTCCAGCTCGCGACCGCCAAACGGGCTCCTTTAGGTCCGCTTTCAGACTTGGGGCCTACTTCATCGGTCCGCTTGGACGTGGTTTCTTGGGGGGAACGCTAGTGCTTTCCCTGTGCTTTTCCTGCGTCGAAACCGGTAGTTTATAGGCCAGAGCGGTTATGCCGTACCTTCCTTTGAGAGGCGTTTCGTCCGCGTCTCGGGCTTCGGGGAAAATCAATTGGACGGAATTGCCGAAGGCGCGCCTTGAAATAGGCGGTAAATCTAGAAGCGTGTCTGAATCGCGAGGGGCTCGTAACTTGGTCTTTGTCCTCAACGTCTGCTTTTCTTTCGCTCTTATTGCAGGCTTCCCTCCAACGATCGGCGTCGCTGCGGCGTCTCGTGTTTCACGGGCAGCGGTCTCTGCTCAGTAAGGACGTGAGAACTCCTGCGCTCCCGGAGAGCCCGGGATCCCTGCTCCGGGCTGGTCATTTTAGGCCTTTGTGCGGAGCGTTCTTTCTAGCTACGTGCCCCGCGTGAGCCTCTCCTTCGGCCGTTTTCCCAAGGCGGCGGAAACGCTTCTGGGAAACGCCGTCGTTTCCGAAACGTTTCGCCGTGTCCTTGCCGGTAGGGGATACCGTGAGAGCGGGCAGAGGCGGCCGACGTCTGTGCGAGGAAAGAAGCGTGGCGCAAAGAAGGGACCTCTTTGGCCCGCCTGGTCCGCTTTAGAGAGTTTTCTTTTGGACCCGAAGATCGGGTCTGCGAGTGCCGCGCTCAGCGCACGCGTTTGTTTCCCCCCCCCCCCCGTTCTTTTAGCAAGACCGTGCGTGTCCTCGAGCTGTTTGTCCCGAGGGGGGAGTCGCTGCGGGAATTGCTGGGGAGGCCCTGACGGCGGGACGTGAAAAAGACGCCTTTGACCGCGTGCGTGCGGCCGAAGGAACGTCGGCCCAAGAATCCGAAGAAGACATGCCGCGTGCCAGCATCTCGTACCGTTTAATAATAAAAACCGAGCAGTCTGTCAAGCAAATAGCGCGGCTTGCTTTGGGCTGTTTATTTTGTTTAACGATCAGTAAAGGCGAGAGGTCGAAAGTTCTAAAGAAGAACGGCTGCTTCTTGGAACGCTTGCAAATTGTCCCGTTAAGTAGGTGGGTGGTTTTTTTGTTTTCGTTTTGTTTTTTTAAGTGCAGCCTCTGACTCTTTTTTGTCTGTGGAGTATTTTGCAACGATGTTCAAAGGAAAGCGCTGTTACTGAAGCCTCTAGGAGCAGCGGCTCGAGCACGACACGCGGCGACGCTGCGCCTCGCAGCAGGCGCTGTAAATAAGGGCAGATGAGCCGAGGCGAGGGTGGTGAAATGTCTGCAAAGGGCGGGCGGGGGGGCTCTGCAGCGGTGTGCGCGTGCCGGGGGCGGCCGCGCGCCCTGCTGCCCTCGGGGCGTCCAAAAAGCGGTACGGCACGATAAAGGGGGGCGCGCATGCGCACTGGGTTCCGCCGTGCTCACTGCTGCCACCCTGTGTCCAAAAATCGGTACTGCACCCTGTGGGGGGGGCTCGCGTGCGCACTGGGTTCCTCCGTGCTCACTGCTGCCACCCTGTGTCCAAAAATCGGTACTGCACCCTGTGGGGGGGCTCGCGTGCGCACTGGGTTCCGCCGCGCTCACTGCTGCCACCCTGTGTCCAAAAATCGGTACTGCACCCTGTGGGGGGGGCGCGCACGCGCACAGCGTTCCGCCGCGCTCACTGCTGCCACCCTGTGTCCAAAAAGCGGTACTGCACCAGGTGGGGGGGGCGCGCATGCGCAGACAGCCGGCGCGCACATGCTCAGTGCCGGTCGCCATGTTTGCTGCTGCTCTCCGCCGTTTCGGTAACGGGTAAGCGAATGGAGCGTGCTCGTCGCCCCTTCCCGGTGCTCTTGGAGCGGCCACGGGCTCGGGCAGCCTCGGGGCGCTCGCTGGGAGTCCCGGGCTGCCGCGGCGGGCTGCGGTTCGCACGCGTGAGCCGCCCGGCTGCAGCGCCGCGGCGCGAGCATGCCATTGCGGGTCTCGCCTCCCTTCGTGCTCCCCCCCGCCCCTCGGGCTCCCCGGCTCCCCCCCGCCCCTCGGGATTCCCCGCTCCACCCGCCCCTCGCGCTCCCCCCCGCTTCTCGGGCTCCCCTCGCGCTCCCCCCCACCCCCGCGCTCCCCCCCGCTTCTCGGGCTCCCCTCGCGCTCCCCCCCGCTTCTCGGGCTCCCCCCTGCTTCTCAGGCTCTTCTCACGCTCCCCCCCGCTCCTCGGGCTCCCCTTGCTCCCCTCGCGCTCTGCCCCGCCCCTCGCACTCCCCCTGCTCCCCTCGCGCTCCCCCCTGCTTCTCGGGCTCCCCCCTGCTTCTCAGGCTCCTCTCGGGCTCCCCTTGCTCCCCTCGCGCTCCGCCCCGCCCCTCGCGCTCCCCCTGGTCCCCTCGCGCTCCCCCCCGCCCCCGCGCTCCCCCCCCGCTTCTCGGGCTCCCCTCGTGCTCCCCCCCGCTCCTCGGGCCCCCCTGCTCCCCTCACGCTCCCCCCCCGCCTCTCGCGCTCCCCTCGCTCCCCCCCGCCCCTCGGGCTCCCTCTGCTCCCCTCCCGCTCCCCTCGCTCCCCCCCGCCCCTCCCGCTCCCCTCGCTCCCCCCCCCCCGCGCTGTCCGAGCCGGCACGTGCGCGGTGCTCAAGCGTCACTGCCGCCGCAGTCCGTTGGCGAGCGGCGCATGCGCGGCGGTGGGGAAGCAAGATGGCGGCGAGCAGGGAGGGCGTTTTCGCTCGGCGGCGGCGGCGGGTGAGTGCGGAGGTGGCGTGGAGTGAAGGATGTGGGGCCCCCGGGTGAGGCGAACGCATAGGTTCGGGGGGCGTCGGGCTGCATCCTGCCCGCTGCGGCCGTCGCTGCGTGGAGGCGGCGGTGCGGGGCGAGTGGGGGTGGGGGCGGGCTGGGACCCGGCGCCGCGCCGGGAGCGCGGGTGTGACTTTGCGTTTTGCGTGCGCGGCGTTTAGGGCGCCAGTTCGTTGGCAGCGCGGGCCGGGGCACGCGCTCGCCCCTGCGGAGGCGGCGCGGCGGAGCGGAGCGGGGGGGCAGGCGGGCCCCGGAGCAGGGTTGCGGCGCGGCGTCGGCCCTGTAGTGTTTCCAAACGGCTTACCCCGTAACGTACGATGCAAAGCGGTGTATTAAGACCTTTCCTTTGAGGAAAAGAAGGAAAAAGAAAGAAAGGGGGGAAAGAAAAAAAAAAAAAAAACCACGGGAAAGAGAAAAAGAACGCGTGTAAATCGAAGTGTTTTGTTGGAAGCGAAATGCAATTTTCTGTCTTTGTTACAGAGGCGGAACCGACAATAGCAAATGCTGACAAAGAGCAAAGCCGGACGAGCGAGCGGTTTTTTGCGCTTACTCCCGAAGGGGCGGGCTGAAAGGAGGAAGCAAAAATGCAGCAGCGGACCCTCGATCTCCCCAGAAGCTGCGACAGTAGGAGGCGTTCTGGCCCGGGTAACCAAGGTAACTCTTGATGCGGAACGTTCGTTCTTTCGGCCTCCCTCCCGGAGGCAGCGCTGAGGACTAAGCGACCCGTTGCTGCCCTGCGCCTCTTGTTAACCGTAGCTGCCTTAGTTTTGCTTCGGTCGTTTGTATTTTGTTTTGTTATCGTACACGCGTACGTAGAAAAGGAAAGATAGGATATTTAATTTTTAGATTCGTTGCCACGGCTGAAGCTGAAGAGACAGAAAAACGTAAGCGAGCCGAAGTAATAAAATTAAAGGGAACCGAGCGAGAGCCGTCTCCGTCGCCCCGAAAGGGAAAGCCCGTTCCTCCCGGTGAGGAAGGTTCGCCGGTAATAGCGATCGGAATAACAGATGAGCGACATCTAACGGAAGGTGCGTACGCGTTACGGAAAGGACGCTGCGTCCATCCGTTTCCGTGCGCGTGACTCTCTGCATCTGTGAAGCGTCGTGCTTTAAGAGCTCCAAGACGGCAAATTCCCGTCTTCGGGGAACGGCGGTCAGGTGGCCAGAGAGAGAGGGAGAGGCAAGCGTGCGAATTGTAAAACGAAGAGGAAGGCTCATTTAGCGCGACCCCAGGTTAATTGCCTGGCAATGGTCTTTGGGGCAGCAGGAAGACGGCAGCTCGAAGAAAAGGTAAAGCCTTGCGGAATTAGGACTCCTTCCTTCTCGTGTAGTAGATCCGCTTTTGTGCTTAGAAACAACTTTGGATTGTTAATTTCTGCTGAGCTTTGAATACGTCACGTCACGGACTCTTAGGCGACACGGGGGAGTTCAGCTGCGCAGCCTGCCAGAGGAACGTCGCCCACGAGGCCTCGCTAGCCTTGAGGAGCTGTAGGCGCCGATGCACGTGGCTCGTTCTGTCGGGCGCGCAGAGGTTTGCTTTGGCTGCCGAAATTTCAGCTTGGCTTTGCGCCCTGTAGCGGTGGTATTTTTGTATTTCTAAATTGTGTTAATGCTAGGCGTTCGGCACATCGGGGAACGACTGTGTGCTGCCGTGAAGAACTGCAGGCTCCCGCCCTCAGCCCTTTCTCGGCAAGTTATCGGGTGTCGAGAGCGGCCGGGAGACTCCGAATGCCGGCGGAAAGGTTCTCTGCCCGCTCCTGACGAGGAGCCTTCGGCCGCGGGAAGGTCGGCGGCGTCCTTCCCGGACTCGTGAGTAATAAGCCGCGGTTCGCGGGCCGGCAGGGCAGGGGAGGGGAGGGGAGGGGGGGGGGGAATAGCGCCTGGTAGCCCGGCGGCTCCGGCGTCGCCGTTGCTAGCGGGGCCCCGAGGTCCATGTGAAGCCTCAGCTGCCTGTCGGGAGCTTTGTTTTGGTGTGTTTACCTGGCAAAAGCAGCGAGGGAGGCCTCAAAGAAGAATTTTCGTGCCTAGGTGGGTAAGCTGCGACCCCAGCTGTCTTTGCCTTGCTTTGCCGCTTAGTGTCGTAACGGCGACTTGGGAGCCCGCGATAAAAACCGTTCCGGGGCCGAAGGGAGGCCCTGCGTTTGCCCCGCTTGGGAAACCGTCGTTAAAGCTTGGGGGGGGGGGCCGAGCTCCGAAAGGAGACTCTGCCGGTGACCTCGGTGGTCCGATTCGTTTGCAGGCTGACGTTCCGAGGGCCGGCGAGCGGAAGAGGAGCAGCTCAGCCCGTTCGGTTGATTTCGGCGATCCTGTTTTAAGGAAGCGCGTAAGTGCAGACGGGGTCTGGGAGGCTTTTCGCCCGAGACGGGAAAGAGCGAGGAAGACTGGAGAGCGTGGAAAAACTAGGTGCCGCGGGTACTGAAGCTGTTAAGGGCTGAGAGAATTTGGGCTTAAGCATCTGAAAGGGGCTGCTAACGCGCAAGGAGCGGTAAAATACCATCGCTGGACAGCAGGCTCCTTTCCGGCCCTCCGTCCCCCTCTGCAGCCTTCTCGTTCTGTTTGTTTCTGTTCCTCTTTTCTGGCTGGGCTGTGCAGCGATCCCGGAAGGACGTGTCTTTTGAGGTGTGCCTTTGCGAAGGTGGTTCGGCTGCCTGGGGGGATGGATCAAAGCCTTTGAGGCTCCCTCCGATCTGTTTCATTTCCTTTTGAATTTCTTCCTTTCTTTGCTTTCTCCTAGGGCGTCTGTCAGCTAACGAGTAAAGAAGATGGAACGGCCTGTCCGCAGAGGAGAACTGACGCACGGTAAACGTGAATACGCTAGACCTCCGCTACGTCACGGGCGTTTGTTTACGTCCGTGCGTTCCAATCTCTAGTTGCGCATTCGGGACGCGGCATCTGCCCGCTATCCGACTCCTCCGTGTAGCGTAGAAGGCGCTGTACAGCTGCCGGTCTCTACGGGAGGTTGTTAGTGAGAAGGAGAACGGTGTATTCCAGCTCGCGACCGCCAAACGGGCTCCTTTAGGTCCGCTTTCAGACTTGGGGCCTACTTCATCGGTCCGCTTGGACGTGGTTTCTTGGGGGGAACGCTAGTGCTTTCCCTGTGCTTTTCCTGCGTCGAAACCGGTAGTTTATAGGCCAGAGCGGTTATGCCGTACCTTCCTTTGAGAGGCGTTTCGTCCGCGTCTCGGGCTTCGGGGAAAATCAATTGGACGGAATTGCCGAAGGCGCGCCTTGAAATAGGCGGTAAATCTAGAAGCGTGTCTGAATCGCGAGGGGCTCGTAACTTGGTCTTTGTCCTCAACGTCTGCTTTTCTTTCGCTCTTATTGCAGGCTTCCCTCCAACGATCGGCGTCGCTGCGGCGTCTCGTGTTTCACGGGCAGCGGTCTCTGCTCAGTAAGGACGTGAGAACTCCTGCGCTCCCGGAGAGCCCGGGATCCCTGCTCCGGGCTGGTCATTTTAGGCCTTTGTGCGGAGCGTTCTTTCTAGCTACGCGCCCCGCGTGAGCCTCTCCTTCGGCCGTTTTCCCAAGGCGGCGGAAACGCTTCTGGGAAACGCCGTCGTTTCCGAAACGTTTCGCCGTGTCCTTGCCGGTAGGGGATACCGTGAGAGCGGGCAGAGGCGGCCGACGTCTGTGCGAGGAAAGAAGCGTGGCGCAAAGAAGGGACCTCTTTGGCCCGCCTGGTCCGCTTTAGAGAGTTTTCTTTTGGACCCGAAGATCGGGTCTGCGAGTGCCGCGCTCAGCGCACGCGTTTGTTCCCCCCCCCCCCCCCCCCCGTTCTTTTAGCAAGACCGTGCGTGTCCTCGAGCTGTTTGTCCCGAGGGGGGAGTCGCTGCGGGAATTGCTGGGGAGGCCCTGACGGCGGGACGTGAAAAAGACGCCTTTGACCGCGTGCGTGCGGCCGAAGGAACGTCAGCCCAAGAATCCGAAGAAGACATGCCGCGTGCCAGCATCTCGTACCGTTTAATAATAAAAACCGAGCAGTCTGTCAAGCAAATAGCGCGGCTTGCTTTGGGCTGTTTATTTTGTTTAACGATCAGTAAAGGCGAGAGGTCGAAAGTTCTAAAGAAGAACGGCTGCTTCTTGGAACGCTTGCAAATTGTCCCGTTAAGTAGGTGGGTGGTTTTTTTGTTTTCGTTTTGTTTTTTTAAGTGCAGCCTCTGACTCTTTTTTGTCTGTGGAGTATTTTGCAACAATGTTCAAAGGAAAGCGCTGTTACTGAAGCCTCTAGGAGCAGCGGCTCGAGCACGACACGCGGCGACGCTGCGCCTCGCAGCAGGCGCTGTAAGTAAGGGCAGATGAGCCGAGGCGAGGGTGGTGAAATGTCTGCAAAGGGCGGGCGGGGGGGCTCTGCAGCGGTGTGCGCGTGCCGGGGGCGGCCGCGCGCCCTGCTGCCCTCGGGGCGTCCAAAAAGCGGTACGGCACGATAAAGGGGGGCGCGCATGCGCACTGGGTTCCGCCGCGCTCACTGCTGCCACCCTGTGTCCAAAAATCGGTACTGCACCCTGTGGGGGGGCGCGCGTGCGCACTGGGTTCTGCCATGCTCACTGCTGCCACCCTGTGTCCAAAAATCGGTACTGCACCCTGTGGGGGGGGCGCGCACGCGCACAGCGTTCCGCCGCGCTCACTGCTGCCACCCTGTGTCCAAAAAGCGGTACTGCACCCGGTGGGGGGGGCGCGCATGCGCAGACAGCCGGCGCGCACATGCTCAGTGCCGGTCGCCATGTTTGCTGCTGCTCTCCGCCGTTTCGGTAACGGGTAAGCGAATGGAGCGTGCTCGTCGCCCCTTCCCGGTGCTCTTGGAGCGGCCACGGGCTCGGGCAGCCTCGGGGCGCTCGCTGGGAGTCCCGGGCTGCCGCGGCGGGCTGCGGTTCGCACGCGTGAGCCGCCCGGCTGCAGCGCCGCGGCGCGAGCATGCCATTGCGGGTCTCGCCTCCCTTCGTGCTCCCCCCCGCCCCTCGGGCTCCCCGGCTCCCCCCCGCCCCTCGGGATTCCCCGCTCCACCCGCCCCTCGCGCTCCCCCCCGCTTCTCGGGCTCCCCTCGCGCTCCCCCCCACCCCCGCGCTCCCCCCTGCTTCTCGGGCTCCCCTCGCGCTCCCCCCCCGCTCCTCGGGCTCCCCCTGCTCCCCTCGCGCTCCGCCCCGCCCCTCGCGCTCCCCCCCGCTTCTCGGGCTCCCCTCGCGCTCCCCCTGCTCCCCTCGGGCTCCCCCTGCTCCCCTCGCGCTCCGCCCCGCCCCTCGGGCTCCCCCTGCTCCCCTCGCGCTCCCCCCCGCTTCTCGGGCTCCCCTCGCGCTCCCCCCCGCTTCTCGGGCTCCCCCCTGCTTCTCAGGCTCTTCTCACGCTCCCCCCCGCTCCTCGGGCTCCCCTTGCTCCCCTCGCGCTCTGCCCCGCCCCTCGCACTCCCCCTGCTCCCCTCGCGCTCCCCCCCGCTTCTCGGGCTCCCCCCTGCTTCTCAGGCTCCTCTCGGGCTCCCCTTGCTCCCCTCGCGCTCCGCCCCGCCCCTCGCGCTCCCCCTGGTCCCCTCGCGCTCCCCCCCGCCCCCGCGCTCCCCCCCCGCTTCTCGGGCTCCCCTCGCACTCCGCCCCGCCCCTCGGGCTCCCCTCGCTCCCCCCCGCCCCTCGGGCTCCCTCTGCTCCCCTCCCGCTCCCCTCGCTCCCCCCCGCCCCTCCCGCTCCCCTCGCTCCCCCCCCCCCGCGCTGTCCGAGCCGGCACGTGCGCGGTGCTCAAGCGTCACTGCCGCCGCAGTCCGTTGGCGAGCGGCGCATGCGCGGCGGCGGGGAAGCAAGATGGCGGCGAGCAGGGAGGGCGTTTTCGCTCGGCGGCGGCGGCGGCGGGTGAGTGCGGAGGTGGCGTGGAGTGAAGGATGTGGGGCCCCCGGGTGAGGCGAACGCATAGGTTCGGGGGGCGTCGGGCTGCATCCTGCCCGCTGCGGCCGTCGCTGCGTGGAGGCGGCGGTGCGGGGCGAGTGGGGGGGCGGGCTGGGACCCGGCGCCGCGCCGGGAGCGCGGGTGTGACTTTGCGTTTTGCGTGCGCGGCGTTTAGGGCGCCAGTTCGTTGGCAGCGCGGGCCGGGGCACGCGCTCGCCCCTGCGGAGGCGGCGCGGCGGAGCGGAGCGGGGGGGCAGGCGGGCCCCGGAGCAGGGTTGCGGCGCGGCGTCGGCCCTGTAGTGTTTCCAAACGGCTTACCCCGTAAGGTACGATGCAAAGCGGTGTATTAAGACCTTTCCTTTGAGGGAAAGAAGGAAAAAGAAAGAAAGGGGGGAAAGAAAAAAAAAAAAACCACGGGAAAGAGAAAAAGAACGCGTGTAAATCGAAGTGTTTTGTTGGAAGCGAAATGCAATTTTCTGTCTTTGTTACAGAGGCGGAACCGACAATAGCAAATGCTGACAAAGAGCAAAGCCGGACGAGCGAGCGGTTTTTTGCGTTTACTCCCGAAGGGGCGGGCTGAAAGGAGGAAGCAAAAATGCAGCAGCGGACCCTCGATCTCCCCAGAAGCTGCGACAGTAGGAGGCGTTCTGGCCCGGGTAACCAAGGTAACTCTTGATGCGGAACGTTCGTTCTTTCGGCCTCCCTCCCGGAGGCAGCGCTGAGGACTAAGCGACCCGTTGCTGCCCTGCGCCTCTTGTTAACCGTAGCTGCCTTAGTTTTGCTTCGGTCGTTTGTATTTTGTTTTGTTATCGTACACGCGTACGTAGAAAAGGAAAGATAGGATATTTAATTTTTAGATTCGTTGCCACGGCTGAAGCTGAAGAGACAGAAAAACGTAAGCGAGCCGAAGTAATAAAATTAAAGGGAACCGAGCGAGAGCCGTCTCCGTCGCCCCGAAAGGGAAAGCCCGTTCCTCCCGGTGAGGAAGGTTCGCCGGTAATAGCGATCGGAATAACAGATGAGCGACATCTAACGGAAGGTGCGTACGCGTTACGGAAAGGACGCTGCGTCCATCCGTTTCCGTGCGCGTGACTCTCTGCATCTGTGAAGCGTCGTGCTTTAAGAGCTCCAAGACGGCAAATTCCCGTCTTCGGGGAACGGCGGTCAGGTGGCCAGAGAGAGAGGGAGAGGCAAGCGTGCGAATTGTAAAACGAAGAGGAAGGCTCATTTAGCGCGACCCCAGGTTAATTGCCTGGCAATGGTATGTGGGGCAGCAGGAAGACGGCAGCTCGAAGAAAAGGTAAAGCCTTGCGGAATTAGGACTCCTTCCTTCTCGTGTAGTAGATCCGCTTTTGTGCTTAGAAACAACTTTGGATTGTTAATTTCTGCTGAGCTTTGAATACGTCACGTCACGGACTCTTAGGCGACACGGGGGAGTTCAGCTGCGCAGCCTGCCAGAGGAACGTCGCCCACGAGGCCTCGCTAGCCTTGAGGAGCTGTAGGCGCCGATGCACGTGGCTCGTTCTGTCGGGCGCGAAGAGGTTTGCTTTGGCTGCCGAAATTTCAGCTTGGCTTTGCGCCCTGTAGCGGTGGTATTTTTGTATTTCTAAATTGTGTTAATGCTAGGCGTTCGGCACATCGGGGAACGACTGTGTGCTGCCGTGAAGAACTGCAGGCTCCCGCCCTCAGCCCTTTCTCGGCAAGTTATCGGGTGTCGAGAGCGGCCGGGAGACTCCGAATGCCGGCGGAAAGGTTCTCTGCCCGCTCCTGACGAGGAGCCTTCGGCCGCGGGAAGGTCGGCGGCGTCCTTCCCGGACTCGTGAGTAATAAGCCGCGGTTCGCGGGCCGGCAGGGCAGGGGAGGGGAGGGGAGGGGGGGGGGGAATAGCGCCTGGTAGCCCGGCGGCTCCGGCGTCGCCGTTGCTAGCGGGGCCCCGAGGTCCATGTGAAGCCTCAGCTGCCTGTCGGGAGCTTTGTTTTGGTGTGTTTACCTGGCAAAAGCAGCGAGGGAGGCCTCAAAGAAGAATTTTCGTGCCTAGGTGGGTAAGCTGCGACCCCAGCTGTCTTTGCCTTGCTTTGCCGCTTAGTGTCGTAACGGCGACTTGGGAGCCCGCGATAAAAACCGTTCCGGGGCCGAAGGGAGGCCCTGCGTTTGCCCCGCTTGGGAAACCGTCGTTAAAGCTTGGGGGGGGGGGCCGAGCTCCGAAAGGAGACTCTGCCGGTGACCTCGGTGGTCCGATTCGTTTGCAGGCTGACGTTCCGAGGGCCGGCGAGCGGAAGAGGAGCAGCTCAGCCCGTTCGGTTGATTTCGGCGATCCTGTTTTAAGGAAGCGCGTAAGTGCAGACGGGGTCTGGGAGGCTTTTCGCCCGAGACGGGAAAGAGCGAGGAAGACTGGAGAGCGTGGAAAAACTAGGTGCCGCGGGTACTGAAGCTGTTAAGGGCTGAGAGAATTTGGGCTTAAGCATCTGAAAGGGGCTGCTAACGCGCAAGGAGCGGTAAGATACCATCGCTGGACAGCAGGCTCCTTTCCGGCCCTCCGTCCCCCTCTGCAGCCTTCTCGTTCTGTTTGTTTCTGTTCCTCTTTTCTGGCTGGGCTGTGCAGCGATCCCGGAAGGACGTGTCTTTTGAGGTGTGCCTTTGCGAAGGTGGTTCGGCTGCCTGGGGGGATGGATCAAAGCCTTTGAGGCTCCCTCCGATCTGTTTCATTTCCTTTTGAATTTCTTCCTTTCTTTGCTTTCTCCTAGGGCGTCTGTCAGCTAACGAGTAAAGAAGATGGAACGGCCTGTCCGCAGAGGAGAACTGACGCACGGTAAACGTGAATACGCTAGACCTCCGCTACGTCACGGGCGTTTGTTTACGTCCGTGCGTTCCAATCTCTAGTTGCGCATTCGGGACGCGGCATCTGCCCGCTATCCGACTCCTCCGTGTAGCGTAGAAGGCGCTGTACAGCTGCCGGTCTCTACGGGAGGTTGTTAGTGAGAAGGAGAACGGTGTATTCCAGCTCGCGACCGCCAAACGGGCTCCTTTAGGTCCGCTTTCAGACTTGGGGCCTACTTCATCGGTCCGCTTGGACGTGGTTTCTTGGGGGGAACGCTAGTGCTTTCCCTGTGCTTTTCCTGCGTCGAAACCGGTAGTTTATAGGCCAGAGCGGTTATGCCGTACCTTCCTTTGAGAGGCGTTTCGTCCGCGTCTCGGGCTTCGGGGAAAATCAATTGGACGGAATTGCCGAAGGCGCGCCTTGAAATAGGCGGTAAATCTAGAAGCGTGTCTGAATCGCGAGGGGCTCGTAACTTGGTCTTTGTCCTCAACGTCTGCTTTTCTTTCGCTCTTATTGCAGGCTTCCCTCCAACGATCGGCGTCGCTGCGGCGTCTCGTGTTTCACGGGCAGCGGTCTCTGCTCAGTAAGGACGTGAGAACTCCTGCGCTCCCGGAGAGCCCGGGATCCCTGCTCCGGGCTGGTCATTTTAGGCCTTTGTGCGGAGCGTTCTTTCTAGCTACGCGCCCCGCGTGAGCCTCTCCTTCGGCCGTTTTCCCAAGGCGGCGGAAACGCTTCTGGGAAACGCCGTCGTTTCCGAAACGTTTCGCCGTGTCCTTGCCGGTAGGGGATACCGTGAGAGCGGGCAGAGGCGGCCGACGTCTGTGCGAGGAAAGAAGCGTGGCGCAAAGAAGGGACCTCTTTGGCCCGCCTGGTCCGCTTTAGAGAGTTTTCTTTTGGACCCGAAGATCGGGTCTGCGAGTGCCGCGCTCAGCGCACGCGTTTGTTCCCCCCCCCCCCCCCCCCCCGTTCTTTTAGCAAGACCGTGCGTGTCCTCGAGCTGTTTGTCCCGAGGGGGGAGTCGCTGCGGGAATTGCTGGGGAGGCCCTGACGGCGGGACGTGAAAAAGACGCCTTTGACCGCGTGCGTGCGGCCGAAGGAACGTCAGCCCAAGAATCCGAAGAAGACATGCCGCGTGCCAGCATCTCGTACCGTTTAATAATAAAAACCGAGCAGTCTGTCAAGCAAATAGCGCGGCTTGCTTTGGGCTGTTTATTTTGTTTAACGATCAGTAAAGGCGAGAGGTCGAAAGTTCTAAAGAAGAACGGCTGCTTCTTGGAACGCTTGCAAATTGTCCCGTTAAGTAGGTGGGTGGTTTTTTTGTTTTCGTTTTGTTTTTTTAAGTGCAGCCTCTGACTCTTTTTTGTCTGTGGAGTATTTTGCAACAATGTTCAAAGGAAAGCGCTGTTACTGAAGCCTCTAGGAGCAGCGGCTCGAGCACGACACGCGGCGACGCTGCGCCTCGCAGCAGGCGCTGTAAGTAAGGGCAGATGAGCCGAGGCGAGGGTGGTGAAATGTCTGCAAAGGGCGGGCGGGGGGGCTCTGCAGCGGTGTGCGCGTGCCGGGGGCGGCCGCGCGCCCTGCTGCCCTCGGGGCGTCCAAAAAGCGGTACGGCACGATAAAGGGGGGCGCGCATGCGCACTGGGTTCCGCCGCGCTCACTGCTGCCACCCTGTGTCCAAAAATCGGTACTGCACCCTGTGGGGGGGCGCGCGTGCGCACTGGGTTCTGCCATGCTCACTGCTGCCACCCTGTGTCCAAAAATCGGTACTGCACCCTGTGGGGGGGGCGCGCACGCGCACAGCGTTCCGCCGCGCTCACTGCTGCCACCCTGTGTCCAAAAAGCGGTACTGCACCCGGTGGGGGGGGCGCGCATGCGCAGACAGCCGGCGCGCACATGCTCAGTGCCGGTCGCCATGTTTGCTGCTGCTCTCCGCCGTTTCGGTAACGGGTAAGCGAATGGAGCGTGCTCGTCGCCCCTTCCCGGTGCTCTTGGAGCGGCCACGGGCTCGGGCAGCCTCGGGGCGCTCGCTGGGAGTCCCGGGCTGCCGCGGCGGGCTGCGGTTCGCACGCGTGAGCCGCCCGGCTGCAGCGCCGCGGCGCGAGCATGCCATTGCGGGTCTCGCCTCCCTTCGTGTTCCCCCCCGCCCCTCGGGCTCCCCGGCTCCCCCCCGCCCCTCGGGATTCCCCGCTCCACCCGCCCCTCGCGCTCCCCCCCGCTTCTCGGGCTCCCCTCGCGCTCCCCCCCACCCCCGCGCTCCCCCCTGCTTCTCGGGCTCCCCTCGCGCTCCCCCCCCGCTCCTCGGGCTCCCCCTGCTCCCCTCGCGCTCCGCCCCGCCCCTCGCGCTCCCCCCCGCTTCTCGGGCTCCCCTCGCGCTCCCCCTGCTCCCCTCGCGCTCCCCCTGCTCCCCTCGCGCTCCGCCCCGCCCCTCGGGCTCCCCCTGCTCCCCTCGCGCTCCCCCCCGCTTCTCGGGCTCCCCTCGCGCTCCCCCCCGCTTCTCGGGCTCCCCCCTGCTTCTCAGGCTCTTCTCACGCTCCCCCCCGCTCCTCGGGCTCCCCTTGCTCCCCTCGCGCTCTGCCCCGCCCCTCGCACTCCCCCTGCTCCCCTCGCGCTCCCCCCCGCTTCTCGGGCTCCCCCCTGCTTCTCAGGCTCCTCTCGGGCTCCCCTTGCTCCCCTCGCGCTCCGCCCCGCCCCTCGCGCTCCCCCTGGTCCCCTCGCGCTCCCCCCCGCCCCCGCGCTCCCCCCCCGCTTCTCGGGCTCCCCTCGCACTCCGCCCCGCCCCTCGGGCTCCCCTCGCTCCCCCCCGCCCCTCGGGCTCCCTCTGCTCCCCTCCCGCTCCCCTCGCTCCCCCCCGCCCCTCCCGCTCCCCTCGCTCCCCCCCCCCCGCGCTGTCCGAGCCGGCACGTGCGCGGTGCTCAAGCGTCACTGCCGCCGCAGTCCGTTGGCGAGCGGCGCATGCGCGGCGGCGGGGAAGCAAGATGGCGGCGAGCAGGGAGGGCGTTTTCGCTCGGCGGCGGCGGCGGCGGGTGAGTGCGGAGGTGGCGTGGAGTGAAGGATGTGGGGCCCCCGGGTGAGGCGAACGCATAGGTTCGGGGGGCGTCGGGCTGCATCCTGCCCGCTGCGGCCGTCGCTGCGTGGAGGCGGCGGTGCGGGGCGAGTGGGGGGGCGGGCTGGGACCCGGCGCCGCGCCGGGAGCGCGGGTGTGACTTTGCGTTTTGCGTGCGCGGCGTTTAGGGCGCCAGTTCGTTGGCAGCGCGGGCCGGGGCACGCGCTCGCCCCTGCGGAGGCGGCGCGGCGGAGCGGAGCGGGGGGGCAGGCGGGCCCCGGAGCAGGGTTGCGGCGCGGCGTCGGCCCTGTAGTGTTTCCAAACGGCTTACCCCGTAACGTACGATGCAAAGCGGTGTATTAAGACCTTTCCTTTGAGGGAAAGAAGGAAAAAGAAAGAAAGGGGGGAAAGAAAAAAAAAAAAAAAAAACCACGGGAAAGAGAAAAAGAACGCGTGTAAATCGAAGTGTTTTGTTGGAAGCGAAATGCAATTTTCTGTCTTTGTTACAGAGGCGGAACCGACAATAGCAAATGCTGACAAAGAGCAAAGCCGGACGAGCGAGCGGTTTTTTGCGTTTACTCCCGAAGGGGCGGGCTGAAAGGAGGAAGCAAAAATGCAGCAGCGGACCCTCGATCTCCCCAGAAGCTGCGACAGTAGGAGGCGTTCTGGCCCGGGTAACCAAGGTAACTCTTGATGCGGAACGTTCGTTCTTTCGGCCTCCCTCCCGGAGGCAGCGCTGAGGACTAAGCGACCCGTTGCTGCCCTGCGCCTCTTGTTAACCGTAGCTGCCTTAGTTTTGCTTCGGTCGTTTGTATTTTGTTTTGTTATCGTACACGCGTACGTAGAAAAGGAAAGATAGGATATTTAATTTTTAGATTCGTTGCCACGGCTGAAGCTGAAGAGACAGAAAAACGTAAGCGAGCCGAAGTAATAAAATTAAAGGGAACCGAGCGAGAGCCGTCTCCGTCGCCCCGAAAGGGAAAGCCCGTTCCTCCCGGTGAGGAAGGTTCGCCGGTAATAGCGATCGGAATAACAGATGAGCGACATCTAACGGAAGGTGCGTACGCGTTACGGAAAGGACACTGCGTCCATCCGTTTCCGTGCGCGTGACTCTCTGCATCTGTGAAGCGTCGTGCTTTAAGAGCTCCAAGACGGCAAATTCCCGTCTTCGGGGAACGGCGGTCAGGTGGCCAGAGAGAGAGGGAGAGGCAAGCGTGCGAATTGTAAAACGAAGAGGAAGGCTCATTTAGCGCGACCCCAGGTTAATTGCCTGGCAATGGTCTTTGGGGCAGCAGGAAGACGGCAGCTCGAAGAAAAGGTAAAGCCTTGCGGAATTAGGACTCCTTCCTTCTCGTGTAGTAGATCCGCTTTTGTGCTTAGAAACAACTTTGGATTGTTAATTTCTGCTGAGCTTTGAATACGTCACGTCACGGACTCTTAGGCGACACGGGGGAGTTCAGCTGCGCAGCCTGCCAGAGGAACGTCGCCCACGAGGCCTCGCTAGCCTTGAGGAGCTGTAGGCGCCGATGCACGTGGCTCGTTCTGTCGGGCGCGAAGAGGTTTGCTTTGGCTGCCGAAATTTCAGCTTGGCTTTGCGCCCTGTAGCGGTGGTATTTTTGTATTTCTAAATTGTGTTAATGCTAGGCGTTCGGCACATCGGGGAACGACTGTGTGCTGCCGTGAAGAACTGCAGGCTCCCGCCCTCAGCCCTTTCTCGGCAAGTTATCGGGTGTCGAGAGCGGCCGGGAGACTCCGAATGCCGGCGGAAAGGTTCTCTGCCCGCTCCTGACGAGGAGCCTTCGGCCGCGGGAAGGTCGGCGGCGTCCTTCCCGGACTCGTGAGTAATAAGCCGCGGTTCGCGGGCCGGCAGGGCAGGGGAGGGGAGGGGAGGGGGGGGGGGAATAGCGCCTGGTAGCCCGGCGGCTCCGGCGTCGCCGTTGCTAGCGGGGCCCCGAGGTCCATGTGAAGCCTCAGCTGCCTGTCGGGAGCTTTGTTTTGGTGTGTTTACCTGGCAAAAGCAGCGAGGGAGGCCTCAAAGAAGAATTTTCGTGCCTAGGTGGGTAAGCTGCGACCCCAGCTGTCTTTGCCTTGCTTTGCCGCTTAGTGTCGTAACGGCGACTTGGGAGCCCGCGATAAAAACCGTTCCGGGGCCGAAGGGAGGCCCTGCGTTTGCCCCGCTTGGGAAACCGTCGTTAAAGCTTGGGGGGGGGGGCCGAGCTCCGAAAGGAGACTCTGCCGGTGACCTCGGTGGTCCGATTCGTTTGCAGGCTGACGTTCCGAGGGCCGGCGAGCGGAAGAGGAGCAGCTCAGCCCGTTCGGTTGATTTCGGCGATCCTGTTTTAAGGAAGCGCGTAAGTGCAGACGGGGTCTGGGAGGCTTTTCGCCCGAGACGGGAAAGAGCGAGGAAGACTGGAGAGCGTGGAAAAACTAGGTGCCGCGGGTACTGAAGCTGTTAAGGGCTGAGAGAATTTGGGCTTAAGCATCTGAAAGGGGCTGCTAACGCGCAAGGAGCGGTAAAATACCATCGCTGGACAGCAGGCTCCTTTCCGGCCCTCCGTCCCCCTCTGCAGCCTTCTCGTTCTGTTTGTTTCTGTTCCTCTTTTCTGGCTGGGCTGTGCAGCGATCCCGGAAGGACGTGTCTTTTGAGGTGTGCCTTTGCGAAGGTGGTTCGGCTGCCTGGGGGATGGATCAAAGCCTTTGAGGCTCCCTCCGATCTGTTTCATTTCCTTTTGAATTTCTTCCTTTCTTTGCTTTCTCCTAGGGCGTCTGTCAGCTAACGAGTAAAGAAGATGGAACGGCCTGTCCGCAGAGGAGAACTGACGCACGGTAAACGTGAATACGCTAGACCTCCGCTACGTCACGGGCGTTTGTTTACGTCCGTGCGTTCCAATCTCTAGTTGCGCATTCGGGACGCGGCATCTGCCCGCTATCCGACTCCTCCGTGTAGCGTAGAAGGCGCTGTACAGCTGCCGGTCTCTACGGGAGGTTGTTAGTGAGAAGGAGAACGGTGTATTCCAGCTCGCGACCGCCAAACGGGCTCCTTTAGGTCCGCTTTCAGACTTGGGGCCTACTTCATCGGTCCGCTTGGACGTGGTTTCTTGGGGGGAACGCTAGTGCTTTCCCTGTGCTTTTCCTGCGTCGAAACCGGTAGTTTATAGGCCAGAGCGGTTATGCCGTACCTTCCTTTGAGAGGCGTTTCGTCCGCGTCTCGGGCTTCGGGGAAAATCAATTGGACGGAATTGCCGAAGGCGTGCCTTGAAATAGGCGGTAAATCTAGAAGCGTGTCTGAATCGCGAGGGGCTCGTAACTTGGTCTTTGTCCTCAACGTCTGCTTTTCTTTCGCTCTTATTGCAGGCTTCCCTCCAACGATCGGCGTCGCTGCGGCGTCTCGTGTTTCACGGGCAGCGGTCTCTGCTCAGTAAGGACGTGAGAACTCCTGCGCTCCCGGAGAGCCCGGGATCCCTGCTCCGGGCTGGTCATTTTAGGCCTTTGTGCGGAGCGTTCTTTCTAGCTACGCGCCCCGCGTGAGCCTCTCCTTCGGCCGTTTTCCCAAGGCGGCGGAAACGCTTCTGGGAAACGCCGTCGTTTCCGAAACGTTTCGCCGTGTCCTTGCCGGTAGGGGATACCGTGAGAGCGGGCAGAGGCGGCTGACGTCTGTGCGAGGAAAGAAGCGTGGCGCAAAGAAGGGACCTCTTTGGCCCGCCTGGTCCGCTTTAGAGAGTTTTCTTTTGGACCCGAAGATCGGGTCTGCGAGTGCCGCGCTCAGCGCACGCGTTTGTTCCCCCCCCCCCCCCCCGTTCTTTTAGCAAGACCGTGCGTGTCCTCGAGCTGTTTGTCCCGAGGGGGCAGTCGCTGCGGGAATTGCTGGGGAGGCCCTGACGGCGGGACGTGAAAAAGACGCCTTTGACCGCGTGCGTGCGGCCGAAGGAACGTCAGCCCAAGAATCCGAAGAAGACATGCCGCGTGCCAGCATCTCGTACCGTTTAATAATAAAAACCGAGCAGTCTGTCAAGCAAATAGCGCGGCTTGCTTTGGGCTGTTTATTTTGTTTAACGATCAGTAAAGGCGAGAGGTCGAAAGTTCTAAAGAAGAACGGCTGCTTCTTGGAACGCTTGCAAATTGTCCCGTTAAGTAGGTGGGTGGTTTTTTTGTTTTCGTTTTGTTTTTTTAAGTGCAGCCTCTGACTCTTTTTTGTCTGTGGAGTATTTTGCAACAATGTTCAAAGGAAAGCGCTGTTACTGAAGCCTCTAGGAGCAGCGGCTCGAGCACGACACGCGGCGACGCTGCGCCTCGCAGCAGGCGCTGTAAGTAAGGGCAGATGAGCCGAGGCGAGGGTGGTGAAATGTCTGCAAAGGGCGGGCGGGGGGGCTCTGCAGCGGTGTGCGCGTGCCGGGGGCGGCCGCGCGCCCTGCTGCCCTCGGGGCGTCCAAAAAGCGGTACGGCACGATAAAGGGGGGCGCGCATGCGCACTGGGTTCCGCCGTGCTCACTGCTGCCACCCTGTGTCCAAAAATCGGTACTGCACCCTGTGGGGGGGGCGCGCACGCGCACAGCGTTCCGCCGCGCTCACTGCTGCCACCCTGTGTCCAAAAAGCGGTACTGTACCCGGTGGGGGGGGCGCGCATGCGCAGACAGCCGGCGCGCACATGCTCAGTGCCGGTCGCCATGTTTGCTGCTGCTCTCCGCCGTTTCGGTAACGGGTAAGCGAATGGAGCGTGCTCGTCGCCCCTTCCCGGTGCTCTTGGAGCGGCCACGGGCTCGGGCAGCCTCGGGGCGCTCGCTGGGAGTCCCGGGCTGCCGCGGCGGGCTGCGGTTCGCACGCGTGAGCCGCCCGGCTGCAGCGCCCCGGCGCGAGCATGCTATTGCGGGTCTCGCCTCCCTTCGTGTTCCCCCCCGCCCCTCGGGCTCCCCGGCTCCCCCCCGCCCCTCGGGATTCCCCGCTCCACCCGCCCCTCGCGCTCCCCCCCGCTTCTCGGGCTCCCCTCGCGCTCCCCCCCACCCCCGCGCTCCCCCCTGCTTCTCGGGCTCCCCTCGCGCTCCCCCCCCGCTCCTCGGGCTCCCCCTGCTCCCCTCGCGCTCCGCCCCGCCCCTCGCGCTCCCCCCCGCTTCTCGGGCTCCCCTCGCGCTCCCCCTGCTCCCCTCGCGCTCCCCCTGCTCCCCTCGCGCTCCGCCCCGCCCCTCGGGCTCCCCCTGCTCCCCTCGCGCTCCCCCCCGCTTCTCGGGCTCCCCTCGCGCTCCCCCCCGCTTCTCGGGCTCCCCCCTGCTTCTCAGGCTCTTCTCACGCTCCCCCCCGCTCCTCGGGCTCCCCTTGCTCCCCTCGCGCTCTGCCCCGCCCCTCGCACTCCCCCTGCTCCCCTCGCGCTCCCCCCCGCTTCTCGGGCTCCCCCCTGCTTCTCAGGCTCCTCTCGGGCTCCCCTTGCTCCCCTCGCGCTCCGCCCCGCCCCTCGCGCTCCCCCTGGTCCCCTCGCGCTCCCCCCCGCCCCCGCGCTCCCCCCCCGCTTCTCGGGCTCCCCTCGCACTCCGCCCCGCCCCTCGGGCTCCCCTCGCTCCCCCCCGCCCCTCGGGCTCCCTCTGCTCCCCTCCCGCTCCCCTCGCTCCCCCCCGCCCCTCCCGCTCCCCTCGCTCCCCCCCCCCCGCGCTGTCCGAGCCGGCACGTGCGCGGTGCTCAAGCGTCACTGCCGCCGCAGTCCGTTGGCGAGCGGCGCATGCGCGGCGGCGGGGAAGCAAGATGGCGGCGAGCAGGGAGGGCGTTTTCGCTCGGCGGCGGCGGCGGCGGGTGAGTGCGGAGGTGGCGTGGAGTGAAGGATGTGGGGCCCCCGGGTGAGGCGAACGCATAGGTTCGGGGGGCGTCGGGCTGCATCCTGCCCGCTGCGGCCGTCGCTGCGTGGAGGCGGCGGTGCGGGGCGAGTGGGGGGGCGGGCTGGGACCCGGCGCCGCGCCGGGAGCGCGGGTGTGACTTTGCGTTTTGCGTGCGCGGCGTTTAGGGCGCCAGTTCGTTGGCAGCGCGGGCCGGGGCACGCGCTCGCCCCTGCGGAGGCGGCGCGGCGGAGCGGAGCGGGGGGGCAGGCGGGCCCCGGAGCAGGGTTGCGGCGCGGCGTCGGCCCTGTAGTGTTTCCAAACGGCTTACCCCGTAAGGTACGATGCAAAGCGGTGTATTAAGACCTTTCCTTTGAGGGAAAGAAGGAAAAAGAAAGAAAGGGGGGAAAGAAAAAAAAAAAAACCACGGGAAAGAGAAAAAGAACGCGTGTAAATCGAAGTGTTTTGTTGGAAGCGAAATGCAATTTTCTGTCTTTGTTACAGAGGCGGAACCGACAATAGCAAATGCTGACAAAGAGCAAAGCCGGACGAGCGAGCGGTTTTTTGCGTTTACTCCCGAAGGGGCGGGCTGAAAGGAGGAAGCAAAAATGCAGCAGCGGACCCTCGATCTCCCCAGAAGCTGCGACAGTAGGAGGCGTTCTGGCCCGGGTAACCAAGGTAACTCTTGATGCGGAACGTTCGTTCTTTCGGCCTCCCTCCCGGAGGCAGCGCTGAGGACTAAGCGACCCGTTGCTGCCCTGCGCCTCTTGTTAACCGTAGCTGCCTTAGTTTTGCTTCGGTCGTTTGTATTTTGTTTTGTTATCGTACACGCGTACGTAGAAAAGGAAAGATAGGATATTTAATTTTTAGATTCGTTGCCACGGCTGAAGCTGAAGAGACAGAAAAACGTAAGCGAGCCGAAGTAATAAAATTAAAGGGAACCGAGCGAGAGCCGTCTCCGTCGCCCCGAAAGGGAAAGCCCGTTCCTCCCGGTGAGGAAGGTTCGCCGGTAATAGCGATCGGAATAACAGATGAGCGACATCTAACGGAAGGTGCGTACGCGTTACGGAAAGGACGCTGCGTCCATCCGTTTCCGTGCGCGTGACTCTCTGCATCTGTGAAGCGTCGTGCTTTAAGAGCTCCAAGACGGCAAATTCCCGTCTTCGGGGAACGGCGGTCAGGTGGCCAGAGAGAGAGGGAGAGGCAAGCGTGCGAATTGTAAAACGAAGAGGAAGGCTCATTTAGCGCGACCCCAGGTTAATTGCCTGGCAATGGTATGTGGGGCAGCAGGAAGACGGCAGCTCGAAGAAAAGGTAAAGCCTTGCGGAATTAGGACTCCTTCCTTCTCGTGTAGTAGATCCGCTTTTGTGCTTAGAAACAACTTTGGATTGTTAATTTCTGCTGAGCTTTGAATACGTCACGTCACGGACTCTTAGGCGACACGGGGGAGTTCAGCTGCGCAGCCTGCCAGAGGAACGTCGCCCACGAGGCCTCGCTAGCCTTGAGGAGCTGTAGGCGCCGATGCACGTGGCTCGTTCTGTCGGGCGCGAAGAGGTTTGCTTTGGCTGCCGAAATTTCAGCTTGGCTTTGCGCCCTGTAGCGGTGGTATTTTTGTATTTCTAAATTGTGTTAATGCTAGGCGTTCGGCACATCGGGGAACGACTGTGTGCTGCCGTGAAGAACTGCAGGCTCCCGCCCTCAGCCCTTTCTCGGCAAGTTATCGGGTGTCGAGAGCGGCCGGGAGACTCCGAATGCCGGCGGAAAGGTTCTCTGCCCGCTCCTGACGAGGAGCCTTCGGCCGCGGGAAGGTCGGCGGCGTCCTTCCCGGACTCGTGAGTAATAAGCCGCGGTTCGCGGGCCGGCAGGGCAGGGGAGGGGAGGGGAGGGGGGGGGGGAATAGCGCCTGGTAGCCCGGCGGCTCCGGCGTCGCCGTTGCTAGCGGGGCCCCGAGGTCCATGTGAAGCCTCAGCTGCCTGTCGGGAGCTTTGTTTTGGTGTGTTTACCTGGCAAAAGCAGCGAGGGAGGCCTCAAAGAAGAATTTTCGTGCCTAGGTGGGTAAGCTGCGACCCCAGCTGTCTTTGCCTTGCTTTGCCGCTTAGTGTCGTAACGGCGACTTGGGAGCCCGCGATAAAAACCGTTCCGGGGCCGAAGGGAGGCCCTGCGTTTGCCCCGCTTGGGAAACCGTCGTTAAAGCTTGGGGGGGGGGGCCGAGCTCCGAAAGGAGACTCTGCCGGTGACCTCGGTGGTCCGATTCGTTTGCAGGCTGACGTTCCGAGGGCCGGCGAGCGGAAGAGGAGCAGCTCAGCCCGTTCGGTTGATTTCGGCGATCCTGTTTTAAGGAAGCGCGTAAGTGCAGACGGGGTCTGGGAGGCTTTTCGCCCGAGACGGGAAAGAGCGAGGAAGACTGGAGAGCGTGGAAAAACTAGGTGCCGCGGGTACTGAAGCTGTTAAGGGCTGAGAGAATTTGGGCTTAAGCATCTGAAAGGGGCTGCTAACGCGCAAGGAGCGGTAAGATACCATCGCTGGACAGCAGGCTCCTTTCCGGCCCTCCGTCCCCCTCTGCAGCCTTCTCGTTCTGTTTGTTTCTGTTCCTCTTTTCTGGCTGGGCTGTGCAGCGATCCCGGAAGGACGTGTCTTTTGAGGTGTGCCTTTGCGAAGGTGGTTCGGCTGCCTGGGGGGATGGATCAAAGCCTTTGAGGCTCCCTCCGATCTGTTTCATTTCCTTTTGAATTTCTTCCTTTCTTTGCTTTCTCCTAGGGCGTCTGTCAGCTAACGAGTAAAGAAGATGGAACGGCCTGTCCGCAGAGGAGAACTGACGCACGGTAAACGTGAATACGCTAGACCTCCGCTACGTCACGGGCGTTTGTTTACGTCCGTGCGTTCCAATCTCTAGTTGCGCATTCGGGACGCGGCATCTGCCCGCTATCCGACTCCTCCGTGTAGCGTAGAAGGCGCTGTACAGCTGCCGGTCTCTACGGGAGGTTGTTAGTGAGAAGGAGAACGGTGTATTCCAGCTCGCGACCGCCAAACGGGCTCCTTTAGGTCCGCTTTCAGACTTGGGGCCTACTTCATCGGTCCGCTTGGACGTGGTTTCTTGGGGGGAACGCTAGTGCTTTCCCTGTGCTTTTCCTGCGTCGAAACCGGTAGTTTATAGGCCAGAGCGGTTATGCCGTACCTTCCTTTGAGAGGCGTTTCGTCCGCGTCTCGGGCTTCGGGGAAAATCAATTGGACGGAATTGCCGAAGGCGCGCCTTGAAATAGGCGGTAAATCTAGAAGCGTGTCTGAATCGCGAGGGGCTCGTAACTTGGTCTTTGTCCTCAACGTCTGCTTTTCTTTCGCTCTTATTGCAGGCTTCCCTCCAACGATCGGCGTCGCTGCGGCGTCTCGTGTTTCACGGGCAGCGGTCTCTGCTCAGTAAGGACGTGAGAACTCCTGCGCTCCCGGAGAGCCCGGGATCCCTGCTCCGGGCTGGTCATTTTAGGCCTTTGTGCGGAGCGTTCTTTCTAGCTACGCGCCCCGCGTGAGCCTCTCCTTCGGCCGTTTTCCCAAGGCGGCGGAAACGCTTCTGGGAAACGCCGTCGTTTCCGAAACGTTTCGCCGTGTCCTTGCCGGTAGGGGATACCGTGAGAGCGGGCAGAGGCGGCCGACGTCTGTGCGAGGAAAGAAGCGTGGCGCAAAGAAGGGACCTCTTTGGCCCGCCTGGTCCGCTTTAGAGAGTTTTCTTTTGGACCCGAAGGTCGGGTCTGCGAGTGCCGCGCTCAGCGCACGCGTTTGTTTCCCCCCCCCCCCCGTTCTTTTAGCAAGACCGTGCGTGTCCTCGAGCTGTTTGTCCCGAGGGGGGAGTCGCTGCGGGAATTGCTGGGGAGGCCCTGACGGCGGGACGTGAAAAAGACGCCTTTGACCGCGTGCGTGCGGCCGAAGGAACGTCAGCCCAAGAATCCGAAGAAGACATGCCGCGTGCCAGCATCTCGTACCGTTTAATAATAAAAACCGAGCAGTCTGTCAAGCAAATAGCGCGGCTTGCTTTGGGCTGTTTATTTTGTTTAACGATCAGTAAAGGCGAGAGGTCGAAAGTTCTAAAGAAGAACGGCTGCTTCTTGGAACGCTTGCAAATTGTCCCGTTAAGTAGGTGGGTGGTTTTTTTGTTTTCGTTTTGTTTTTTTAAGTGCAGCCTCTGACTCTTTTTTGTCTGTGGAGTATTTTGCAACGATGTTCAAAGGAAAGCGCTGTTACTGAAGCCTCTAGGAGCAGCGGCTCGAGCACGACACGCGGCGACGCTGCGCCTCGCAGCAGGCGCTGTAAATAAGGGCAGATGAGCCGAGGCGAGGGTGGTGAAATGTCTGCAAAGGGCGGGCGGGGGGGCTCTGCAGCGGTGTGCGCGTGCCGGGGGCGGCCGCGCGCCCTGCTGCCCTCGGGGCGTCCAAAAAGCGGTACGGCACGATAAAGGGGGGCGCGCATGCGCACTGGGTTCCGCCGTGCTCACTGCTGCCACCCTGTGTCCAAAAATCGGTACTGCACCCTGTGGGGGGGGCGCGCACGCGCACAGCGTTCCGCCGCGCTCACTGCTGCCACCCTGTGTCCAAAAAGCGGTACTGTACCCGGTGGGGGGGGCGCGCATGCGCAGACAGCCGGCGCGCACATGCTCAGTGCCGGTCGCCATGTTTGCTGCTGCTCTCCGCCGTTTCGGTAACGGGTAAGCGAATGGAGCGTGCTCGTCGCCCCTTCCCGGTGCTCTTGGAGCGGCCACGGGCTCGGGCAGCCTCGGGGCGCTCGCTGGGAGTCCCGGGCTGCCGCGGCGGGCTGCGGTTCGCACGCGTGAGCCGCCCGGCTGCAGCGCCGCGGCGCGAGCATGCCATTGCGGGTCTCGCCTCCCTTCGTGTTCCCCCCCGCCCCTCGGGCTCCCCGGCTCCCCCCCGCCCCTCGGGATTCCCCGCTCCACCCGCCCCTCGCGCTCCCCCCCGCTTCTCGGGCTCCCCTCGCGCTCCCCCCCACCCCCGCGCTCCCCCCTGCTTCTCGGGCTCCCCTCGCGCTCCCCCCCCGCTCCTCGGGCTCCCCCTGCTCCCCTCGCGCTCCGCCCCGCCCCTCGCGCTCCCCCCCGCTTCTCGGGCTCCCCTCGCGCTCCCCCTGCTCCCCTCGCGCTCCGCCCCGCCCCTCGGGCTCCCCCTGCTCCCCTCGCGCTCCCCCCCGCTTCTCGGGCTCCCCTCGCGCTCCCCCCCGCTTCTCGGGCTCCCCCCTGCTTCTCAGGCTCTTCTCACGCTCCCCCCCGCTCCTCGGGCTCCCCTTGCTCCCCTCGCGCTCTGCCCCGCCCCTCGCACTCCCCCTGCTCCCCTCGCGCTCCCCCCCGCTTCTCGGGCTCCCCCCTGCTTCTCAGGCTCCTCTCGGGCTCCCCTTGCTCCCCTCGCGCTCCGCCCCGCCCCTCGCGCTCCCCCTGGTCCCCTCGCGCTCCCCCCCGCCCCCGCGCTCCCCCCCCGCTTCTCGGGCTCCCCTCGCACTCCGCCCCGCCCCTCGGGCTCCCCTCGCTCCCCCCCGCCCCTCGGGCTCCCTCTGCTCCCCTCCCGCTCCCCTCGCTCCCCCCCGCCCCTCCCGCTCCCCTCGCTCCCCCCCCCCCGCGCTGTCCGAGCCGGCACGTGCGCGGTGCTCAAGCGTCACTGCCGCCGCAGTCCGTTGGCGAGCGGCGCATGCGCGGCGGCGGGGAAGCAAGATGGCGGCGAGCAGGGAGGGCGTTTTCGCTCGGCGGCGGCGGCGGCGGGTGAGTGCGGAGGTGGCGTGGAGTGAAGGATGTGGGGCCCCCGGGTGAGGCGAACGCATAGGTTCGGGGGGCGTCGGGCTGCATCCTGCCCGCTGCGGCCGTCGCTGCGTGGAGGCGGCGGTGCGGGGCGAGTGGGGGGGCGGGCTGGGACCCGGCGCCGCGCCGGGAGCGCGGGTGTGACTTTGCGTTTTGCGTGCGCGGCGTTTAGGGCGCCAGTTCGTTGGCAGCGCGGGCCGGGGCACGCGCTCGCCCCTGCGGAGGCGGCGCGGCGGAGCGGAGCGGGGGGGCAGGCGGGCCCCGGAGCAGGGTTGCGGCGCGGCGTCGGCCCTGTAGTGTTTCCAAACGGCTTACCCCGTAACGTACGATGCAAAGCGGTGTATTAAGACCTTTCCTTTGAGGGAAAGAAGGAAAAAGAAAGAAAGGGGGGAAAGAAAAAAAAAAAAAAAAACCACGGGAAAGAGAAAAAGAACGCGTGTAAATCGAAGTGTTTTGTTGGAAGCGAAATGCAATTTTCTGTCTTTGTTACAGAGGCGGAACCGACAATAGCAAATGCTGACAAAGAGCAAAGCCGGACGAGCGAGCGGTTTTTTGCGTTTACTCCCGAAGGGGCGGGCTGAAAGGAGGAAGCAAAAATGCAGCAGCGGACCCTCGATCTCCCCAGAAGCTGCGACAGTAGGAGGCGTTCTGGCCCGGGTAACCAAGGTAACTCTTGATGCGGAACGTTCGTTCTTTCGGCCTCCCTCCCGGAGGCAGCGCTGAGGACTAAGCGACCCGTTGCTGCCCTGCGCCTCTTGTTAACCGTAGCTGCCTTAGTTTTGCTTCGGTCGTTTGTATTTTGTTTTGTTATCGTACACGCGTACGTAGAAAAGGAAAGATAGGATATTTAATTTTTAGATTCGTTGCCACGGCTGAAGCTGAAGAGACAGAAAAACGTAAGCGAGCCGAAGTAATAAAATTAAAGGGAACCGAGCGAGAGCCGTCTCCGTCGCCCCGAAAGGGAAAGCCCGTTCCTCCCGGTGAGGAAGGTTCGCCGGTAATAGCGATCGGAATAACAGATGAGCGACATCTAACGGAAGGTGCGTACGCGTTACGGAAAGGACACTGCGTCCATCCGTTTCCGTGCGCGTGACTCTCTGCATCTGTGAAGCGTCGTGCTTTAAGAGCTCCAAGACGGCAAATTCCCGTCTTCGGGGAACGGCGGTCAGGTGGCCAGAGAGAGAGGGAGAGGCAAGCGTGCGAATTGTAAAACGAAGAGGAAGGCTCATTTAGCGCGACCCCAGGTTAATTGCCTGGCAATGGTCTTTGGGGCAGCAGGAAGACGGCAGCTCGAAGAAAAGGTAAAGCCTTGCGGAATTAGGACTCCTTCCTTCTCGTGTAGTAGATCCGCTTTTGTGCTTAGAAACAACTTTGGATTGTTAATTTCTGCTGAGCTTTGAATACGTCACGTCACGGACTCTTAGGCGACACGGGGGAGTTCAGCTGCGCAGCCTGCCAGAGGAACGTCGCCCACGAGGCCTCGCTAGCCTTGAGGAGCTGTAGGCGCCGATGCACGTGGCTCGTTCTGTCGGGCGTGAAGAGGTTTGCTTTGGCTGCCGAAATTTCAGCTTGGCTTTGCGCCCTGTAGCGGTGGTATTTTTGTATTTCTAAATTGTGTTAATGCTAGGCGTTCGGCACATCGGGGAACGACTGTGTGCTGCCGTGAAGAACTGCAGGCTCCCGCCCTCAGCCCTTTCTCGGCAAGTTATCGGGTGTCGAGAGCGGCCGGGAGACTCCGAATGCCGGCGGAAAGGTTCTCTGCCCGCTCCTGACGAGGAGCCTTCGGCCGCGGGAAGGTCGGCGGCGTCCTTCCCGGACTCGTGAGTAATAAGCCGCGGTTCGCGGGCCGGCAGGGCAGGGGAGGGGAGGGGAGGGGGGGGGGGAATAGCGCCTGGTAGCCCGGCGGCTCCGGCGTCGCCGTTGCTAGCGGGGCCCCGAGGTCCATGTGAAGCCTCAGCTGCCTGTCGGGAGCTTTGTTTTGGTGTGTTTACCTGGCAAAAGCAGCGAGGGAGGCCTCAAAGAAGAATTTTCGTGCCTAGGTGGGTAAGCTGCGACCCCAGCTGTCTTTGCCTTGCTTTGCCGCTTAGTGTCGTAACGGCGACTTGGGAGCCCGCGATAAAAACCGTTCCGGGGCCGAAGGGAGGCCCTGCGTTTGCCCCGCTTGGGAAACCGTCGTTAAAGCTTGGGGGGGGGGGCCGAGCTCCGAAAGGAGACTCTGCCGGTGACCTCGGTGGTCCGATTCGTTTGCAGGCTGACGTTCCGAGGGCCGGCGAGCGGAAGAGGAGCAGCTCAGCCCGTTCGGTTGATTTCGGCGATCCTGTTTTAAGGAAGCGCGTAAGTGCAGACGGGGTCTGGGAGGCTTTTCGCCCGAGACGGGAAAGAGCGAGGAAGACTGGAGAGCGTGGAAAAACTAGGTGCCGCGGGTACTGAAGCTGTTAAGGGCTGAGAGAATTTGGGCTTAAGCATCTGAAAGGGGCTGCTAACGCGCAAGGAGCGGTAAAATACCATCGCTGGACAGCAGGCTCCTTTCCGGCCCTCCGTCCCCCTCTGCAGCCTTCTCGTTCTGTTTGTTTCTGTTCCTCTTTTCTGGCTGGGCTGTGCAGCGATCCCGGAAGGACGTGTCTTTTGAGGTGTGCCTTTGCGAAGGTGGTTCGGCTGCCTGGGGGGATGGATCAAAGCCTTTGAGGCTCCCTCCGATCTGTTTCATTTCCTTTTGAATTTCTTCCTTTCTTTGCTTTCTCCTAGGGCGTCTGTCAGCTAACGAGTAAAGAAGATGGAACGGCCTGTCCGCAGAGGAGAACTGACGCACGGTAAACGTGAATACGCTAGACCTCCGCTACGTCACGGGCGTTTGTTTACGTCCGTGCGTTCCAATCTCTAGTTGCGCATTCGGGACGCGGCATCTGCCCGCTATCCGACTCCTCCGTGTAGCGTAGAAGGCGCTGTACAGCTGCCGGTCTCTACGGGAGGTTGTTAGTGAGAAGGAGAACGGTGTATTCCAGCTCGCGACCGCCAAACGGGCTCCTTTAGGTCCGCTTTCAGACTTGGGGCCTACTTCATCGGTCCGCTTGGACGTGGTTTCTTGGGGGGAACGCTAGTGCTTTCCCTGTGCTTTTCCTGCGTCGAAACCGGTAGTTTATAGGCCAGAGCGGTTATGCCGTACCTTCCTTTGAGAGGCGTTTCGTCCGCGTCTCGGGCTTCGGGGAAAATCAATTGGACGGAATTGCCGAAGGCGTGCCTTGAAATAGGCGGTAAATCTAGAAGCGTGTCTGAATCGCGAGGGGCTCGTAACTTGGTCTTTGTCCTCAACGTCTGCTTTTCTTTCGCTCTTATTGCAGGCTTCCCTCCAACGATCGGCGTCGCTGCGGCGTCTCGTGTTTCACGGGCAGCGGTCTCTGCTCAGTAAGGACGTGAGAACTCCTGCGCTCCCGGAGAGCCCGGGATCCCTGCTCCGGGCTGGTCATTTTAGGCCTTTGTGCGGAGCGTTCTTTCTAGCTACGCGCCCCGCGTGAGCCTCTCCTTCGGCCGTTTTCCCAAGGCGGCGGAAACGCTTCTGGGAAACGCCGTCGTTTCCGAAACGTTTCGCCGTGTCCTTGCCGGTAGGGGATACCGTGAGAGCGGGCAGAGGCGGCTGACGTCTGTGCGAGGAAAGAAGCGTGGCGCAAAGAAGGGACCTCTTTGGCCCGCCTGGTCCGCTTTAGAGAGTTTTCTTTTGGACCCGAAGATCGGGTCTGCGAGTGCCGCGCTCAGCGCACGCGTTTGTTCCCCCCCCCCCCCCCCCGTTCTTTTAGCAAGACCGTGCGTGTCCTCGAGCTGTTTGTCCCGAGGGGGGAGTCGCTGCGGGAATTGCTGGGGAGGCCCTGACGGCGGGACGTGAAAAAGACGCCTTTGACCGCGTGCGTGCGGCCGAAGGAACGTCAGCCCAAGAATCCGAAGAAGACATGCCGCGTGCCAGCATCTCGTACCGTTTAATAATAAAAACCGAGCAGTCTGTCAAGCAAATAGCGCGGCTTGCTTTGGGCTGTTTATTTTGTTTAACGATCAGTAAAGGCGAGAGGTCGAAAGTTCTAAAGAAGAACGGCTGCTTCTTGGAACGCTTGCAAATTGTCCCGTTAAGTAGGTGGGTGGTTTTTTTGTTTTCGTTTTGTTTTTTTAAGTGCAGCCTCTGACTCTTTTTTGTCTGTGGAGTATTTTGCAACAATGTTCAAAGGAAAGCGCTGTTACTGAAGCCTCTAGGAGCAGCGGCTCGAGCACGACACGCGGCGACGCTGCGCCTCGCAGCAGGCGCTGTAAGTAAGGGCAGATGAGCCGAGGCGAGGGTGGTGAAATGTCTGCAAAGGGCGGGCGGGGGGGCTCTGCAGCGGTGTGCGCGTGCCGGGGGCGGCCGCGCGCCCTGCTGCCCTCGGGGCGTCCAAAAAGCGGTACGGCACGATAAAGGGGGGCGCGCATGCGCACTGGGTTCCGCCGTGCTCACTGCTGCCACCCTGTGTCCAAAAATCGGTACTGCACCCTGTGGGGGGGGCGCGCACGCGCACAGCGTTCCGCCGCGCTCACTGCTGCCACCCTGTGTCCAAAAAGCGGTACTGTACCCGGTGGGGGGGGCGCGCATGCGCAGACAGCCGGCGCGCACATGCTCAGTGCCGGTCGCCATGTTTGCTGCTGCTCTCCGCCGTTTCGGTAACGGGTAAGCGAATGGAGCGTGCTCGTCGCCCCTTCCCGGTGCTCTTGGAGCGGCCACGGGCTCGGGCAGCCTCGGGGCGCTCGCTGGGAGTCCCGGGCTGCCGCGGCGGGCTGCGGTTCGCACGCGTGAGCCGCCCGGCTGCAGCGCCGCGGCGCGAGCATGCTATTGCGGGTCTCGCCTCCCTTCGTGTTCCCCCCCGCCCCTCGGGCTCCCCGGCTCCCCCCCGCCCCTCGGGATTCCCCGCTCCACCCGCCCCTCGCGCTCCCCCCCGCTTCTCGGGCTCCCCTCGCGCTCCCCCCCACCCCCGCGCTCCCCCCTGCTTCTCGGGCTCCCCTCGCGCTCCCCCCCCGCTCCTCGGGCTCCCCCTGCTCCCCTCGCGCTCCGCCCCGCCCCTCGCGCTCCCCCCCGCTTCTCGGGCTCCCCTCGCGCTCCCCCTGCTCCCCTCGCGCTCCCCCTGCTCCCCTCGCGCTCCGCCCCGCCCCTCGGGCTCCCCCTGCTCCCCTCGCGCTCCCCCCCGCTTCTCGGGCTCCCCTCGCGCTCCCCCCCGCTTCTCGGGCTCCCCCCTGCTTCTCAGGCTCTTCTCACGCTCCCCCCCGCTCCTCGGGCTCCCCTTGCTCCCCTCGCGCTCTGCCCCGCCCCTCGCACTCCCCCTGCTCCCCTCGCGCTCCCCCCCGCTTCTCGGGCTCCCCCCTGCTTCTCAGGCTCCTCTCGGGCTCCCCTTGCTCCCCTCGCGCTCCGCCCCGCCCCTCGCGCTCCCCCTGGTCCCCTCGCGCTCCCCCCCGCCCCCGCGCTCCCCCCCCGCTTCTCGGGCTCCCCTCGCACTCCGCCCCGCCCCTCGGGCTCCCCTCGCTCCCCCCCGCCCCTCGGGCTCCCTCTGCTCCCCTCCCGCTCCCCTCGCTCCCCCCCGCCCCTCCCGCTCCCCTCGCTCCCCCCCCCCCGCGCTGTCCGAGCCGGCACGTGCGCGGTGCTCAAGCGTCACTGCCGCCGCAGTCCGTTGGCGAGCGGCGCATGCGCGGCGGCGGGGAAGCAAGATGGCGGCGAGCAGGGAGGGCGTTTTCGCTCGGCGGCGGCGGCGGCGGGTGAGTGCGGAGGTGGCGTGGAGTGAAGGATGTGGGGCCCCCGGGTGAGGCGAACGCATAGGTTCGGGGGGCGTCGGGCTGCATCCTGCCCGCTGCGGCCGTCGCTGCGTGGAGGCGGCGGTGCGGGGCGAGTGGGGGTGCGGGGCGAGTGGGGGGGCGGGCTGGGACCCGGCGCCGCGCCGGGAGCGCGGGTGTGACTTTGCGTTTTGCGTGCGCGGCGTTTAGGGCGCCAGTTCGTTGGCAGCGCGGGCCGGGGCACGCGCTCGCCCCTGCGGAGGCGGCGCGGCGGAGCGGAGCGGGGGGGCAGGCGGGCCCCGGAGCAGGGTTGCGGCGCGGCGTCGGCCCTGTAGTGTTTCCAAACGGCTTACCCCGTAACGTACGATGCAAAGCGGTGTATTAAGACCTTTCCTTTGAGGGAAAGAAGGAAAAAGAAAGAAAGGGGGGAAAGAAAAAAAAAAAAACCACGGGAAAGAGAAAAAGAACGCGTGTAAATCGAAGTGTTTTGTTGGAAGCGAAATGCAATTTTCTGTCTTTGTTACAGAGGCGGAACCGACAATAGCAAATGCTGACAAAGAGCAAAGCCGGACGAGCGAGCGGTTTTTTGCGTTTACTCCCGAAGGGGCGGGCTGAAAGGAGGAAGCAAAAATGCAGCAGCGGACCCTCGATCTCCCCAGAAGCTGCGACAGTAGGAGGCGTTCTGGCCCGGGTAACCAAGGTAACTCTTGATGCGGAACGTTCGTTCTTTCGGCCTCCCTCCCGGAGGCAGCGCTGAGGACTAAGCGACCCGTTGCTGCCCTGCGCCTCTTGTTAACCGTAGCTGCCTTAGTTTTGCTTCGGTCGTTTGTATTTTGTTTTGTTATCGTACACGCGTACGTAGAAAAGGAAAGATAGGATATTTAATTTTTAGATTCGTTGCCACGGCTGAAGCTGAAGAGACAGAAAAACGTAAGCGAGCCGAAGTAATAAAATTAAAGGGAACCGAGCGAGAGCCGTCTCCGTCGCCCCGAAAGGGAAAGCCCGTTCCTCCCGGTGAGGAAGGTTCGCCGGTAATAGCGATCGGAATAACAGATGAGCGACATCTAACGGAAGGTGCGTACGCGTTACGGAAAGGACGCTGCGTCCATCCGTTTCCGTGCGCGTGACTCTCTGCATCTGTGAAGCGTCGTGCTTTAAGAGCTCCAAGACGGCAAATTCCCGTCTTCGGGGAACGGCGGTCAGGTGGCCAGAGAGAGAGGGAGAGGCAAGCGTGCGAATTGTAAAACGAAGAGGAAGGCTCATTTAGCGCGACCCCAGGTTAATTGCCTGGCAATGGTCTTTGGGGCAGCAGGAAGACGGCAGCTCGAAGAAAAGGTAAAGCCTTGCGGAATTAGGACTCCTTCCTTCTCGTGTAGTAGATCCGCTTTTGTGCTTAGAAACAACTTTGGATTGTTAATTTCTGCTGAGCTTTGAATACGTCACGTCACGGACTCTTAGGCGACACGGGGGAGTTCAGCTGCGCAGCCTGCCAGAGGAACGTCGCCCACGAGGCCTCGCTAGCCTTGAGGAGCTGTAGGCGCCGATGCACGTGGCTCGTTCTGTCGGGCGCGAAGAGGTTTGCTTTGGCTGCCGAAATTTCAGCTTGGCTTTGCGCCCTGTAGCGGTGGTATTTTTGTATTTCTAAATTGTGTTAATGCTAGGCGTTCGGCACATCGGGGAACGACTGTGTGCTGCCGTGAAGAACTGCAGGCTCCCGCCCTCAGCCCTTTCTCGGCAAGTTATCGGGTGTCGAGAGCGGCCGGGAGACTCCGAATGCCGGCGGAAAGGTTCTCTGCCCGCTCCTGACGAGGAGCCTTCGGCCGCGGGAAGGTCGGCGGCGTCCTTCCCGGACTCATGAGTAATAAGCCGCGGTTCGCGGGCCGGCAGGGCAGGGGAGGGGAGGGGAGGGGGGGGGGGGGAATAGCGCCTGGTAGCCCGGCGGCTCCGGCGTCGCCGTTGCTAGCGGGGCCCCGAGGTCCATGTGAAGCCTCAGCTGCCTGTCGGGAGCTTTGTTTTGGTGTGTTTACCTGGCAAAAGCAGCGAGGGAGGCCTCAAAGAAGAATTTTCGTGCCTAGGTGGGTAAGCTGCGACCCCAGCTGTCTTTGCCTTGCTTTGCCGCTTAGTGTCGTAACGGCGACTTGGGAGCCCGCGATAAAAACCGTTCCGGGGCCGAAGGGAGGCCCTGCGTTTGCCCCGCTTGGGAAACCGTCGTTAAAGCTTGGGGGGGGGGGCCGAGCTCCGAAAGGAGACTCTGCCGGTGACCTCGGTGGTCCGATTCGTTTGCAGGCTGACGTTCCGAGGGCCGGCGAGCGGAAGAGGAGCAGCTCAGCCCGTTCGGTTGATTTCGGCGATCCTGTTTTAAGGAAGCGCGTAAGTGCAGACGGGGTCTGGGAGGCTTTTCGCCCGAGACGGGAAAGAGCGAGGAAGACTGGAGAGCGTGGAAAAACTAGGTGCCGCGGGTACTGAAGCTGTTAAGGGCTGAGAGAATTTGGGCTTAAGCATCTGAAAGGGGCTGCTAACGCGCAAGGAGCGGTAAAATACCATCGCTGGACAGCAGGCTCCTTTCCGGCCCTCCGTCCCCCTCTGCAGCCTTCTCGTTCTGTTTGTTTCTGTTCCTCTTTTCTGGCTGGGCTGTGCAGCGATCCCGGAAGGACGTGTCTTTTGAGGTGTGCCTTTGCGAAGGTGGTTCGGCTGCCTGGGGGGATGGATCAAAGCCTTTGAGGCTCCCTCCGATCTGTTTCATTTCCTTTTGAATTTCTTCCTTTCTTTGCTTTCTCCTAGGGCGTCTGTCAGCTAACGAGTAAAGAAGATGTAACGGCCTGTCCGCAGAGGAGAACTGACGCACGGTAAACGTGAATACGCTAGACCTCCGCTACGTCACGGGCGTTTGTTTACGTCCGTGCGTTCCAATCTCTAGTTGCGCATTCGGGACGCGGCATCTGCCCGCTATCCGACTCCTCCGTGTAGCGTAGAAGGCGCTGTACAGCTGCCGGTCTCTACGGGAGGTTGTTAGTGAGAAGGAGAACGGTGTATTCCAGCTCGCGACCGCCAAACGGGCTCCTTTAGGTCCGCTTTCAGACTTGGGGCCTACTTCATCGGTCCGCTTGGACGTGGTTTCTTGGGGGGAACGCTAGTGCTTTCCCTGTGCTTTTCCTGCGTC